>NC_045980.1:36468941-36706806 GCF_010909765.2 Amblyraja radiata
CAGTTCACAGCAGTGATAGCCCTGGGGATGAAGCTGTTCCTGAGTCTGGAGGTGCGGGTGTAGAAGGGCCTTGTAACATCTGATGAAGGTGGGGCTGTGCCGCAGGAGACCCGGTCTCACGGTGACACACACAGTCCCCCCCCCCCCCCCCCCCCCCCCACAGCTAAGGCCACATCCACCTGGGACTGTAATATCATCCCATACTTGCCCCTGCTAACTCGGCAAAGGCAACCACATCCTGCAAACCCTCCCCTGGCCGAGCCCGTGATCAACATCCCTGCCCACAGCAGCTGTTCCTGGCAGACTCTTCCATCCGAGCCTCCAGAAACTGCCGGATTCAAGAAGAACCTTCTCCTGGTTTATGCCCAGGCCACCTGGTCTGGTCTGGTCTGGTCTGGCCTGGTCTGGCCTGGTCTGGCCTGGCCTGGCCTGGTCTGGCCTGGTCTGGTCTGGTCTGGCCTGGTCTGGTCTGGCCTGGCCTGGCCTGGCCTGGCCTGGTCTGGTCTGGCCTGGTCTGGTCTGGTCTGGTCTGGCCTGGTCTGGTCTGGCCTGGTCTGGTCTGGTCTGGCCTGGTCTGGCCTGGTCTGGTCTGGCCTGGTCTGGTCTGGTCTGGCCTGGTCTGGTCTGGTCTGGCCTGGCCTGGCCTGGTCTGGCCTGGTCTGGCCTGGTCTGGTCTGGTCTGGCCTGGTCTGGCCTGGCCTGGCCTGGTCTGGTCTGGCCTGGCCTGGTCTGGTCTGGCCTGGTCTGGTCTGGTCTGGTCTGGTCTGGTCTAGCCTGGCCTGGCCTGGTCTGGTCTGGTCTGGTCTGGTCTGGCCTGGCCTGGTCTGGTCCCGGGACGGGAGCAGGTTTACCGTGCTGGAAAACACAAAAAACACGGCCTCGCTCACACTCCCACTCACCGGGTACGGCCAGCCCCTCCCACGGCCCCTCCACAACAGCGCTGGAACACTCCTCACTGGATGGAGAAAGTTTCCACAGTCCGATGTTGTCAAACTTCAAACTCACGCCCCTCCCTCCACGAAAACATTCAAAAGGTTGCTTCGAAAATTCTCAGCCGTTGGAGCAGAGAGAGACCACCTCTCTCTCTCTCTCTCTCTCCCCCCCCCCACTCTCTCTCTCCCCCCCTCTCTTTCCATCTCCCCTATCTATCTCTCTCTCCCCCCCCTCTCTCTCTACCCCCTCTCTCATCTCTCACTCTCCCCCTCTCTCTCTCCCCTCTCTCTACCCCTCTCTATCTCTCTCCCCCCCCCTCTCTCTCTCTACCCCCTCTCTCATCTCTCGCTCTCTCCCTCCCTCTCTCACTCTCCCCCCTCGCTCCCCCCTCTCTCTCTACCCCCTCGCTCTCTCTCCCCTCCTCTCTATCTCCCCCCCCTATCTCTATATCTCTATCTCCTCTCCCCCCTCACGCTGACAGACAGTTGTGAGAGGAGCATCTTGGTCAGTAGGTGAAGATTCTGTGATGCTGTCGGAAGGAACTGCAGGCGCAGGTTTACACTGAAGAGAGACACAAGAAGCTGGAGTAACTCAGTGGGACGGCTCTAAACCTGGAACTGTTCACTGTGGGTGGGTAATCTATCCTGCAGATTAATATTTCATAACTTGATAATAAATGCTGTTTGTGTTGAGGGAAGTGTAGGGACGATAATTCAGTTTTTGACCTATAATGCACAACTTCCACTTCACAAAGCCTTTGAAATATTAATTGAATATTGTTGAGTTTTTTGTGATTCATTGTTCAGCCGTTCGATGTTGTCGCAGTAACCAGGGGCAACATAGACACATCGAGACACGGGCAATAGGTGCAGGAGGAGGCCATTCGGCCCTTCAAGCCAGCACCGCCATTCAATGTGATCATGGCTGATCATCCACAATCAGTACCCCGTTCCTGCCTTCTCCCCATATCCCGACTCCGTTAGCCCTTGATTACGTGTGTGCATGTATGTGTGTCGGTGTGCATGCATGCATGCCGTGTTTCTGTGTGTGTGTGTGTATGCATGCCGTGTGTATGTGTGTGCATGCATGCATGCCGTGTGTGCGTGTCTGTATGCGTGTGCATGCATGCAAGCCGTGTGTGTGCCGTGCGTGTCTGTGTGTATGCATGCATACCGTGTGTATGCCTGTGTGCATGCATGCAAGCCGTGTGTGTGCCGTGCGTGTCTGTGTGTGAAGTTTAAACTCTGTGTAATTAAGGGACAGGAATAATTCACATTCCGGGCCAACGTTGTCATGTGTGCTGGAACTAAACTATTTGTGAAGTTTTTGGCCAATTACCCAGATGTTTAAAGGTTCTCCTCATTAACAGCTGCTGACTGATTCACACTCTGGCCTCCCTCGAGGAATTTAGTTTAGTTTAGAGAAACAGCGCGGAAACAGGCCCTTCAGCCGACCAGCGATCCCCGCACCCTGACACTATCCCCCACACACACACACACACACACACACACACACACACACACACACACACACACACACGCACACACACACACACACGCACACGCACACGCACACACACGCACACGCACACGCACACACGCACACACACACACACACACACGGGACAATTGACACTTACACCAAGCTAATTAACCACGCCACTGGATCCTGACCCAGGTCTGTCTGCACCAGTCTCCCCACATGAAACACAGGCATCCTCCATGAGAGGACGGACAGACAGACTCGCTTCGAGTGAGCGCCGATGACTTCATTGTAGCATGCCCAGTGCTATCTGATACTATGATATGATATATAATATCATGGAGAGCTCGCAAAGCAAAGCTGTTCACAGTAGCTCGCTCGGTACATGTGGTAATAATAATCTACATAAAATATAATTATTAATAAGAACACGTTTAAATATTGGAATATCAGAATAAGTGAGGCAGAAACACAGCCTCACCAGCACCACCTGCTGGCCATCAAAGTTCTTCAAAACATCAATATCACGCCTTCAAATGTCAGCAACTCTAGTGTGGTAGCAGCGGGTAGAGCTGCTGCCTCCCAGCGCCAGTGACCCGGGTTCCATCCTGACTACGGGTGCTGTCTGTACGGAGTTTGCACGTTCTCCCCGTGACCTGCGTGGGTTTTCTCCGGGTGCTCCAGTTTCCTCCCACACTCCAAAGACGTGCGGGTTTGTAGGTTAATTGGCCTCTGTAAATTGTAAATTGTCCCTAGTGTGTGTGTGTGTAGGATAGTGTTAGTGCGCGGGGCTCGCTGGTCGGCACGGACTCGATGGGCCGAAGGGCCTGTTTCCGTGCTGTATCTCTAAACTAGACAAGGCTGCACCAGAATGATCTATGTTTGTTGGAGAAAGGCAACAGAGACGAGGGTTAGGAGCAAGGCTGAAGGGCTGAATGGCCTCCTCCCATGTCAGTGTTGCTGGTGATTGGTTACAGGGTGGGATAAGTCACCAGCGGCCCAAGTACCAGCTGAGAAGAGGAATCAGCTGCCAAGGAAAGGTACTCTGAGATGTTGTGGAGACAGTTCTCAGGTAATGACTCATCTTCAGTGTGGAAGGGCATGCAAGAAATCACCAGCTACAAGAGGAAAGCCCCCCGCTCTTTGGACAATCATCAGCTGACCAACGACCTGAACGAGTTCTACTGCAGGTTCGACAGACAGAAACATAACCCCTGGTACCCCCACCCACCCCTCCCCGATCATCACCACTTCACACCCATTTACAGCCTGACTCCAGTCTACTACGACTGGGCCCTCATCCACTACCCACCCCCTCCTTGCTGCCCAGCATCAGTCTGGCCACTTCTCCATCACCAACGATAGCAATTGAGGGGGTGGAGACAGGAAAGCCGGAAATCTCCAGGACCGGGCTATGTTTCCCCCTCTGCCCTCAAGCTCTGTGTCGAACAACTGGCCACTAGTCCACACAGACATTTTCAACCTGTCCCTGCAAACCTGCACTGTCCCTGCCTGCTTCAAAGTCTCCACTATTGTCCCTGTACCCAAAAAGGATGAACCCATAGAGGATGTACTTCGTGCGGCAGCTGAGGAAGCACAATCTGCCCCAGGCAATGATGGTCCAATTCTACACGGCCATCGTAGAGTCTGTCCTCACCTTCTCCATTATGGTCTGGTTTGGCTCAGCCACCAAGCACGACATCCGGAGGCTGCAGCGAATCGTCCGATCAGCTGAAAAGGTTATTGGCTGCAACCTTCCCTCCATTGATGAACTGTAGACTGCAAGGGCCAGGAAGCGAGCGGGCAAGATCATCTCTGACCCCTCTCACCCTGGCCACAAACTCTTTGAATCACTTCCCTCTGGAAGGCGACTTTGGATTGTCAAAGCTGCCACAGCCAGACATAAACAGCTTTTTTCCATGAGTAGTAGCTCTACTCAACAGCCAAAAATCTGTAGCCTCCCTTTGCTCTGGTATTCTATTTAATTCTTCACGTGTAAATTATAATGTTTTATTTTTAATTGTCTATCGTGTTGTTACTCGCGGGTGGAGCACCAGGGCAAATTCCTTGTATGTGAATACTTGGCCAATAATATTTATTCAATTCAATTCACTTCAGTTTGTGTGTGATCCCAGTGAAGTCATTGAGAGCAGACTGTAATGTAATTTCATGCATAATTATATCTTCAAAGAATATTATGAGAGTTCACAAATTGCTTTAACAGGGACCTGAACAGAATTTAGAATATTATCGATTCACTTCAATTCCTCTTCATTTTAACTCAATTTAAAATTCAGGGCAGCACGTTGGTGCAGCGGGTAGAGCTGCTGCCTCACAGACCCGGGTTTGATCCTGACTATGGGTACAGCCTGCGTACGTTCTCCCCCGTGACCTCGTGGGTTTCCTCTGGGTGCTCCGGTTTCCCCCCCAAAGAGTAGGTTAATTGCCCTAGGGTGCAGGGAGTGGATGAGAAAGTGGGATAACATGGAACTAGTTTGTGAACGGGCGATCGATGGTCGGCATGAACTCGATGGGCCGAAAGGCCTGTTCACACACTGTAATGGAGGGATACCGTCCAATTATCCGGGCAAGTGAAAATCCTCTCACCGACAATCTCGGTCTGAGAAGGGAAAATGAGCGATCTTAAAAATTCCTAATTTAAATTACGCGTCCAATGTTTGGCGATCATGTTCATCGCAGGATTAGATTCCGTTCTATCATTTCATATCAAGCATATCAAAATAAAAAGAACAGGATGGAACAACTGGAATTAGAAGAGCAGATCGGACAGCTGGATTCAGAAAATGTGATAGATCCTTCTATGGATAAACTTAATCAGATAGCAGTATTAAAATTCAAGTTAAATCAAATTATCTCCGCAAATCGAGTTTTCAGGCTATTTCAAATTACTAAACAGGAAAATGTTGAATTCGGCGACAAACCGCATAAATTTCCTGCACGTCAGTTGAGAAAAGTGGAAAAGGATCATACTATTCACAAAAATTAGATCAGAAAAAGGGGAACTGTTCACACTTCCAAATATTAACAAAAGATTTGTCCAATTCTATCAATATTTATATACTGTACATCCAAAACTTCAACAGAAACGATAAAAATTGCAAATTTCCTTGATAACTGTAATCTTCCCGACACTTAACGTGGCAGAACGCGATGAATTGGGAGCACAGATTACAATTAAAGAAATCGAAGAGACTATCAATTCATTGAAGAATGGCAAAACATCAGGCCCAGACGGGTTTAGTAATAAATTTTATAAAACATTTTATGAGGTAATCTCCCTGCGTTTACATAACCTTTATATACACGCATTTAAAGAACAGACGCCACCACAAACCTTAGCCGAATCAACTATCACACTGATACCCAAAAAAGATAAAGATCTGGAGGACCCGGGATCATACAGAGCAATTGCCCTGTTAAATACAGATCAGAAAATATTAGCTAAAACCCTGGCAAGAAGATTAAGTGAATACGTTAATAAATTAATACATTCTGATCAAACCGGGTTTATACCCAAGAGACACTCGTTTAACAATTTGAGACGCCTGTTTAATATAATGTATTCACATAGAACGATAAAAGAAGACCAATTATTTCATTAGACGCAGAAAAAGCATTTGACCAAGTAGAATGGAAATATCTTTTTACAGTATTGCAAAAATTCCAGTTGGGAGAACATTTTATTTCATGGATAAAATTGCTATATGACAAGCCGACTGCCAGAATGCTGACTAATCATATACTCTCACCTAAATGTCAACTATCCAGGGGCAATAGACAATAGACAGGGTTGTGCATTATCACCCCTGTTATTTGCCCTTGCGATTGAACCTTTGGCGGGAAGTATAATAGCACATCCGAATATTCACGGCTATAACACTAAATATTCCAATAATAAAATATCATTATATGCAGATGATGTATTACTTTATATCACCAATTCCCAAGTTAGCATTCCAAGTATACTAAATCTTATAGAGGAATTCGGTTCCTTTTCAGGATATAGAATAAATTGGAACAAAAGTCAAATTATGTCAATAAAACCTCAAGAGCCGACACACCTCCTAAAATTCCCTTTTAGAATTGCTACGGAAAAATTTAAATATCTTGGAGTTCATGTAACTAGAAAATACACTTCTCTATTTCAAGCAAACGTTCCTCCCTTAATTACCAAACTAAATGCCCCTTACACAATTTTGGAAAACGCTACCAATGTCTCTCATAGGCAGAATAAATGCCATAAATCCGATGATCTTCCTTCCACAAATCCTGTACTTATTTCAATCAATACTGATTTATATTCCTAAAATTAAAAAAAAAAAAAACTTGACTCTCAGATCACAAACTTTATTTGGGATTATAAAACACATAGAATCCATAAACGACATCTATGTAAACCAAAGAAATTGGCGGACTGGCTCTCCCCAATTTTTTATTGGGCTACGAATATTAAAAACATAATCTATTGGATGGACAACACATGCCAACAGGTAAAATGGTTAATATGAAGAGAGAGGATTGCTCGCCTTTTAATAAAGGCGCGTTTCTTCTCTCTCCAATAAATTTGAAGAAAACACTATATGAGAAAAATCCGATTATCCACAGTACCCAACGGATCTGGAAACAAGTGAAGTCAACCCTTAAACTGAGAAATGTATCTCTTCTCTTACCAATTGCCAACAACCCTTCGTTCAAACCGTCTATTTTAGACAAAAGGTTCACACATTGGGAAAGATTAAGAATTAAAAACTGTTCCCTTGACGTTAGGCATTCGTTAATTCAATTTAAAATACTACACAGACCCTATTATTCAAATTCTAAACTGAATAAGATCTTTCCAAATGTATCTCCTATTTGCGATAAATGTCTTCCTCAGGAAGCAACTATAACACATTCCTTTGTCTCTTGTATAAAGATTCTTGATTAGTGCGGGTGTCAGGGGTTATGGGGAGAAGGCAGGAGAATGGGGTTAGGAGGGAGAGATAGATCGGCCATGATTGAATAGACTTGATGGGCCGAATGGCCTAATTCTTCTCCAATCATTGATGACTTCAGACGGCAAGAAATTGCAGAGATTTGTGTTCAGTGTAAATGATGGTGTTGACCAGGTCTACGAGCAGTGGGTGGGCAGTGGCCGTGGTCAGTCAGGACGGTCTCTCCGTCTCAGCCCCATTCTCCTGCCTACTTCTCAGAACCCCTGACACCCGGTCTAATAACTTTAATTCTCTAGATAGACACAGAGTAACTCAGCGGGTCAGGCAGCATCTGTGGAGAACATGGATAGGTGACGTTTCACAGAGTGCTGGAGAAACTCAGCGGGACAGGCAGCATCTGTGGAGAACATGGATAGGTGACGTTTCACAGAGTGCTGGAGTAACTCAGCGGGTCAGGCAGCATCTACCCAATCGAATTCTCTATCCTGATCTCAAGGCCTCTTCATCAAAGGCGCAGGAACTCTACATCACCGCGCGGGTGGAAAGATGATTGGATGATTCACTTGCAAACTTCACCAAACATGTTGAAGCTGCTGCCGTCTGGAGGAATACTCTCCAAGGAAGGTGATTTGTTTGCTGACACGGATAAAGGAGACTGCCACATAATATGCTGTCTGAAAGTGTCGTCCCTGCTTCAATTACATCAGGAAATGTTCAACTTAGGGATGGTTGAAGTCTATCAAAGGTCTGCTTGGCGTTGAGCCAAGTGCTTAGTTTCTACGCTGGTCCGTTGAGAAATCACAGCCTATTCCTCTCGCCTCGCAGTTCAGCCGCTTCATGCCGAGCTTTTTCCTGCTGTTTTATTGAGGATCGGGGACTTGTGTTCAGGCTAAATACATCAGATTGATTGGACTGTGGGCCTGGGGGATGGAGATGGAGAGGAATGGATATTGTTGCTGGCCTTGCACCAGGATCTCTGCACCAGGCTGAATAATCAATGCTGACTTGTGGAAGGCAGCCAGCTCCATCACATCCAGCAGCAGCGGCAACAGCAGATGTGGACCAGGCATCCAAAACCAAGTCTCTGATACCCCCCACAGCACGGCTAATAACTCAACCGCTCCCCAGAGATGCCCCCAGGCCCTGCCCACGGCCCCTGTCTCAGTCCTTGCTCCAGTGTTGCAGAATTAGGCCATTCAGCCCATCAATGATTTGGATACATAGATACATAGAAAATAGGTGCAGGAGTAGGCCATTCGGCCCTTCGAGCCTGCACCGCCATTCAATATGATCATGGCTGATCATCCAACTCAGTATCCTGTACCTGCCTTCTCTCCATACCCCCTGATCCCTTTAGCCACAAGGGCCACATCTAACTCCATCTTAAATATAGCCAATGAACTGGCCTCAACTACCTTCTGTGGCAGAGAATTCCAGAGATTCACCACTCTGTGTGAAAAATGTTTTTCTCATCTCGATCCTAAAAGATTTCCCCCTTATCCTTAAGCTGTGACCCCTTGTCCTGGACTTCCCCAACATCGGGAGCAATCTTCCTGCATCTAGCCTGTCCAACCCCTTAAGAATTTTGTAAGTCTCTATAAGATCCCCCCTCAATCTCCTAAATTCTAGCGAGTACAAGCCGAGTCTATCCAGTCTTTCTTCATATGAAAGTCCTGACATCCCAGGAATCAGTCTGGTGAACCTTCTCTGCACTCCCTCTATGGCAATAATGTCCCTCAGATTTGGAGACCAAAACTGTACGCAATACTCCAGGTGTGGTCTCACCAAGACCCTGTACAACTGCAGTAGAACCTCCCTGCTTCTATACTCAAATCCTTTTGCTATGAAGGGATTCAAAGTAATATTAGCAAATTTGCAGATGACACAAAGCTGGGTGGCAGTGTGAACTGTGAGGAGGATGCTATGAGAATGCAGGGTGACTTGGACAGGTTGGGGGAGTGGGCAGATGCATGGCAGATGAAGTTTAACGCGGATAAATGTGAGGTTATCCACTTTGGTAGCAAAAACAGGAAGGCAGATTACTATCAAAATGGCGTCAAGTTGGGAAAAGGGGAAGTACAACGGGATCTGGGGGTCCTTGTTCATCAGTCTATGAAAGTAAGCATGCAGGTACAGCAGGTAGTGAAGAAAGCGAATGGCATGTTGGCCTTTCTGAATTTCCCTGAGGGGATCAATAAAGTATTTATTATTATTATTATTATTTATTATTTATAACAAGAGGAATCGAATATAGGGGCAAAGAGGTCCTTCTGCAGTTGTACAGAGCCCTAGTGAGACCATATCTGGAGTATTGTGTGCAGTTTTGGCCCCCTAATTTGAGGAAGGACATTCTTGCTATTGAGGGAGTGCAGTGTAGGTTTACAAGGTTAATTCCCGGGATGGCGGGACTGTCATACACTGAGAGAATGGAGCAGCTGGGCTTGGACACTCTGAGTTTAGAAGGATGAGAGGGTATCTCATTGAAACATATAAGATTGTTAAGGGCTTGGACACACTAGAGGCAGGAAACATGTTCCCGATGTTGGGGGAGTCCAGAACCAGGGGCCACAGTTTAAGGATAAGGAGTAAGCCATTTAGAACGGAGATCAGGAAACACTTTTTCTCACAGAGAGTGGTGAGTCTGTGGAATTCTCTGCCTCAGAGGGCAGTGGAGGCGGGTTCTCTGGATGCTTTCAAGAGAGAGCTAGATAGGGCTCTTAAAAACAGCAGAGTCAGAGGATATGGGGAGAAGGCAGGAACGGGGTACTGATTGGGGATGATCAGCCATGATTACATTGAATGGCGGTGCTGGCTTGAAGGGCCAAATGTCCTGCTCCTGCACCTATTGTCTATTGTCTATCAAGTCTACTCCGCCATTCAATAATGGCTGATCTATCTCTTCCTCCCGCTTCCTCCGAGAAATCACCTTCCGTAATCTAAAATCCATCGATCCCCACCATCTCTCTGACCTGCTCTCCACCACTCTCCCCCTGGACTCAACCCATATCTCACCTGATGATCTCACAAACCATCTCAACTCCACCTTGTCTACCTCCCTTAACATTCTGGCCCCCCTCAAAACAAGAACCGTAACTTTTAACACATCTTCACCCTGGTACACACCTGCACTTCGTAAGCTGAAACAGACTGGTCGCCGACTTGAACGACTCACAAAGAAATCATCTCTCACAGTCCACCATGAAGCTTACAAACTCCACCTCACTGACTACAAAGATGCCCTCATTGCTGCAAAATCTGCCTACCTCTCCTCCATATTCACCGATCCCTGCCTAAACCACAGTGGGCAACCTCCTCAAGCCTCGAGCCAACACTCTCCCTACCTCTACTCCGGAGCTCTGCAACTCATTCCTCCACTTTTTCGCTGATAAAATCAGCACCATCTATCAATCTTTATCCCCTGTACCCGACTCCCCAGCATCTACTCCAACACCTACCAAGGCCCCTCCTTTCAACATCTCCACTGACCTCCTTACCCCTCCTCCACACTGCTTCCTCTCCCAGTTTGACCTGGTCACCCCTATTGAAATCTCCAAACTCATCAGCTCTTCCAAACCCACTACCTGCTCCCTCGACCCTCTCCCCACTCCCCTGCTGAAGTCCTGCCTCCCCGTTCTCTGCCCCTACCTCAATAATCTCTTCAACTCCTCATTGTCCCAAGGAATTGTCCCCTCCGCTTTCAAAACTGCTGCTGTCACACCAATCTTAAAGAAACCTGGTCTTGATCCCTCCTCTCTCATTAACTACCGCCCAATCTCAAACCTCCCCTTTCTTTCTAAAACCCTGGAGCGTATCGTTGCGTCACAACTTCATTCCCACCTCCTTGCGTATAACCTACTTGAACCCCTCCAATCTGGCTTTCGCCCCCTCCATAGCACAGAAACTGCTCTCCTCAAAGTCCTCAACGACCTCCTCACCTCTGCTGACACTGGTTCCCTCAACATCCTCATCCTCCTCGACCTGAGCCCAGCCTTCGATACAGTGAACCATAACATCCTGCTTACCAGACTTGGGGACCTTGGCATTGAAGGCTCTGCACTCAGCTGGCTCCGTTCCTACCTTTCCAATAGATCCCACTTCATCTCTCTCCATAACCACACCTCTGCTACAGCCACAGTCAGTCAAGGCGTTCCCCAAGGCTCCGTACTCGGCCCCCTCCTCTTCATCATCTACATCCTCCCCCTTGGTCAGATACTCCGCCACTTCAACCTGGACTTCCACTGTTACGCCGATGACACCCAGATCTACCTCGGCACCAAATCCCCCCACAACCCCCCCCCTCTCCCATATCAACTCCTGTTTGTCAGCTATAAAAACCTGGATGCAACATAACTTCCTCAAACTCAACAGCGATAAAACAGAATTCCTCCTCATAGGCTCCAAAGCCACACTCAGCAAAATCAATAACCCCACTCTCACCATCGAAGGCACCACTGTCTCCTCATCTCCCAAGGCCCGCAACCTTGGCGTGATCTTTGATTCCACCCTCTCCCTTGAGCCTCACATCCGCCATGTCATTAAAACCTCCTTCTTTCATCTCCGCAACATCGCCAAACTCAGACCCTCTCTCACACCGCCTGCTGCTGAAAGACTCATCCATGCCTTCATCTCCTCCCGACTGGACTACTGCAACTCACTTCTCCTTGGCATCAGCTCCACCTACATCAACCGACTCCAACTGGTCCAGAACGCAGCCGCCCGACTCATCACCCACACCAAATCCTGGCATCACATCACTCCAGTCCTCAAACAACTACACTGGCTTCCCATCTCCCACCGGATCACCTACAAAATCCTGGTCCTCACCTACAAAGCCCTCCACCATCTGGCCCCCCCCATATCTCACTACCTCCTCTCCCCCTACCAACCCTCACGGTCCCTCAGATCCACATCAGCCGGTCTCCTCTCCATCCACAAGTCCAACCTCCGCAGTTTTGGGGACAGAGCCTTCTCCAGGGCAGCTCCCAGGCTCTGGAACTCCCTCCCCCAACTGATCCGCAATTCCGTGTCCCTCACCATCTTCCAGTCCCGCCTCAAGACCCATCTCTTCACCTCTGCCTATCCTTAGCCCCACGTCCCCCTCCCTTTTCATCTGTGCATTAATTGCCTCATATTGTGTTTTGAATTGTATTCTGTCTTTACTTTGTGTACTAGTCATGTCTCTACTATTTATTTCATTCCCCTTACATGTTTTTCCTCTACCTGCTAAATTTTTGTAAGGTGTCCTTGAGACTCTTGAAAGGCGCTCATAAATAAAATGTATTATTATTATTATTCCTCCTAACCCCATTCTCCTGCCTTCTCCCCATAACCTCTGACAGCCGTACTAATCAAGAATCTAGCTATCTCTGCCTTAAAATATCCATTGACTTAGCCTCCACAGCCTTAACATAGAAACATAGAAGATAGGTGCAGGAGGAGGCCACTCGGCCCTTCGAGCCAACGCCGCCATTCACTGTGATCATGGCTGATCGTCCCCAATCTCTCTGGGTGAAAAAAAAAATTCTCACCTCAGTCTTAAATGGCCTCCCCTTTATTCTAAGACTGTGGTCCCTGGTTCTGGACTCGCCCAACATTGGGAACATTTTTCCAAAGAATTCCACAGATTCACCACCCTCTGACTAAAGAAATTCCTCATCTCCTTCCTGAAGTTAGATGAGTGGTATGAACATTGACTTCTCTGACCAAGTAACCTTGCTCTCCCTCTCTCTCCATCCCCTCCCCCTTCCCAGTTCTCCCACCAGTCTAACTGTCTCCGATTACATTTTATCTGTTTGCTTTGTTGCCACTTTCTCCCAACTAACAACGATCTATTCTCTATCTCCTTTGATGTCTCGTTTTCACACCTTACACTTCCTTATCTCTGTATCTCCCCATCTCCCCTGACTCTCCGTGTTCAAAAGGGAACTGCAGATGATGAAGAAGGGTTTCGGCCCGAAACGTCGCCTATTTCCTTCGCTCCATAGATGCTGCTGCACCCGCTGAGTTTCCCCAGCAATTTTGTGTCCCCTGACTCTCCGTCTGAAGAAGGGTCTCGACCTGAAAGGTCACCCATTCCTTCTCTCCGGTGATGCTGCCCGTCCCGCTGAGTTACTCCAGCACTTTGTGTCTATCTTCAGTGTAAACCAGCATCTGCAGTTCCTTCCTGCACGCTCAGAGTCATAGATGAGAGACAGGTTACTTCCCTTTGAAAGCCCAGCGTGGAATTGAAAAGCTGGGAGTCTGTGGGACAAAGGCATAAATCATTGCTGGCAGGTGGCTAAAGTGGGCGTAGGCATTTGTGAGCTGTGTTTGAAGCCCCATGGGACCTGTGTCAATTATTCCATCCTCGTTAGAATTCTCCTTTGCTGATGTAGTGCTTTCCTGTCCCTTGTTATTCCCAGCGCTCCCACATTCCTGCCTTTACCGCCTCCCAGAGTTACTTTTTTTTTTAATTTAAAAAAAAAAAAAATTTAAATTATTTTTATTAGAAGTGCGGTAAATTACAATAATACACAACACATATATCTTAATACATTTTTTGTACCGCTTCATTTTTTTGAGCTTTAAGAAAAAGATAGAAGTAAGAAAAGTAAAGAAAGTGCGCAAGAGTCGTGAAGTGCAAGAGAGTGTTGGGAAAAGAAAGCCCCTTAGAAAAGGAGTTAGAGAAGGAAGTGAAGTAAGAAAGTAGACCCTAGAAAAGAAAGCAAAAGAAAGTAGGAACAATCGCTCTATTATAACATTAAACTCCGCAGAAAGGGGACTACCAACCAAGTCTGTTTTTGTTGTTTTACCTCCCATTGCCAGGTCCTGATACCATTTATTTATTTTTTAAATTACTATTGCACCTCATGCTTGTAATAGGTCCATAAACGTAGACCACGTCTTTTGGAATTGGTCTGCTTTACCTGCTAAGAGGAATCTCATCTCTTCCAGATGTAATGTTTCAAACATATTTGATGTCCACATTTTTATTGTTGGTGTGGGCGCATTTTTCCAGAATTTAAGTATGAGCTTTTTTCCCATTATTAGCCCGCAATTGAATAAATTCTTCTGATACACGTTTAATTCAGGGATACCTTCCGATATTCCAAAAATGATCCATTCTGGTTTTGGTACCAGTTTTATTTTAATTAATTTTGAAAAAATATCAAATATTCCATACCAGAATTTTTGGATTTTTGTACAAAAAACAAAAGAATGCGCTATGGTAGATTCTTGACACAGACATTTATCACAGATTGGTGAAACATTAGGAAAGATTTTATTTAATTTAGTTTTTGAATAGTATAGTCTATGTAATGTTTTGAATTGGATAAGCGTATGTCGTACATTGATCGAGCATTTATGCACCTGTAGTAAATGATTATCCCAGCTCTCTTTTGAAATTTTTATAGCTAATTCTTGTTCCCAGTCTCTTCTAATTCCATCTGTTGTGGGTATTTCTATGTTTAAAATGATATTATATAAGTACGATATTAGATTAGCTGATTCCGCCTTTGTCTTCATTGCTTCATCCAGTAAGTCGGAAGGCATATTATGATAGTCTTTTGTGTATTATTTCAGATAATCACGAATTTGAAGATATTTAAAATATTGGTTATTTTTCAAATTATATTTCAGTTGTAGTTGTTGATAGTAATTTTCCCACTTCATACAGATCTCCGAGCGTTTTGATTCCCATTCTTTCCCATTGTATAAATGATTTGTCTATGATTGATGGTTTAAACGATGGGTTATTCGCTATTGGTATTGAGAGAGATAGGTTTCTTAATTTTAGATTCTGTTTTATTTGTTTCCATGTTCTAATTGTGCTATGTATAATTGGGTTTTTATTATAATTTTTATTATTCAAATTTATTGGTGAGAGGATAATCGCTCCTATATTACTCGGGGAGCAGTCCCCTTTTTCCATTACAATCCAGTCCGCCTGCTGGGCAGAATTGTCCAGCAGGTGAATCATATTTTTAATATTTACTGCCCAATTATAATACATAAAGTTAGGGAGCGCTAGACCACCCAACTCTTTTCGTTTATTAAGGTGTGTTCTTTGTATTCTATGGGATTTATAATCCTATATAAAATTTGTAATGTCTGAGTCCAATTTTTTGAAAAACTTTTTTGGGAGATATATAGGTATTGATTGAAATAGGTATAGAATTTGTGGTAAGAAAATCATTTTTATAGCGTTTATTCTGCCTATTAAGGACATCGGAAGTGTTTTCCAGAATTTAATCAAATTATTTAATTTCTTAAGTAAGGGATTATAATTGGCTTTAAACATATCCTGGTAATTTCTAGTAATTTCAATTCCCAAATATTTGAATTTTTCTGTAGCTATTTTAAAGGGGAATTTCCTGAGGTGTGTTGAGTCTTTTGGTTTTATCGACATAATTTCACTTTTGTTCCAATTTATTCTATATCCTGAGAAGGATCCAAAGTCCTCAATTAAATTTAATATATTCGGTATACTAATTTGTGGTTTTGTGATGTACAGTAGTACATCATCGGCATATAGGGATATTTTGTTATTTGAATATTTTGTATTATAACCGTAAATATCCAGGTGTGTTCTTATTTTTTCAGCAAGGGGTTCAATTACCAAAGCAAATAACAGCGGAGATAATGAACAACCTTGTCTATTGCCCCTTGATAGCCTCCCAGAATTACATAGAACACAGAGCAGCCCAGAACACAGACACAAAAAGCTGGAGTAACTCAGTGGGACAGGCAGCCTCTCCGGAGAGAAGGAATAGGCGACGTTTCGGGTCTGAAGAAGGATCTCCACCTGAAACATCACCCGTTCCTTCTCTCCAGAGATGCTGCCTGTCCCGCTGAGTTACTCCAGCATGTTGCGTCTATCCTCGGTGTAAACCAGCTTCTGCGGTTCCTTCTCCCACACTCAGAGTCACGGAAAATGTACGAGGAGATACTAATGGGATAGATTACCCACCATGGCCCTGAGGAGTAGTCTCAGGCTCGATGGGCTGAATGGCCAGATCCTGCCCCATTCCTTTATTTTTACGCATGCGGTCCCCTGACCGACAATCTCGTGAGAATCTGTTTAAGAAGGAACTGCAGATGCTGGAAAATCGAAGGTACACAAAGATGCTGGAGAAACTCAGCGGGTGAGGCAGCATCTATGGAGCGAAGGAAATAGGTGACGTTTCGGGTCGAGACCCTTCTTCAGACTGAGGTGGGGGGGGGGGGGTGGGGGCGGGAAGAAGAAAGGAAGAGGCGGAGACATTGGGCTGAGGGAGAGCTGGGAAGGGGAGGAGAAAGCAGGGACTACCTGAAATTGGAGAAGTCAATGTTCATACCGCTGGGGTGTAAACTGCCCAAGTTTATATGAGATGCTGCTCCTCCAATTTACGGTGGGCTTCTCTCTGGCCCATGAGAATAGGTCTGTGTGTTTTGGGACGATGATTGTTGGAGCAGCTCTGTGGGACACTTCATTACACTGAACACGCTGTATAAATGCTCCACAAATGTAACTTCTAGAAATTAATTGTTTCCGGCTGAAACCTATTGAGACCTCTCGACATGCGATTAACTTTAATCTGTGGCCACATTATATTATGTAAAGGTTTATTCATGGGGAAATGGTACAATGTATAGTCAGTGGGTTAACGCAGAATAATCGCAGGTTAGGACAATAAATATAATCACTGCCTAATGTTCACATCAATCACTTAAAGAAAAGATTCTGCGGGTGAGTGGAGGAACATAAAGTATTTAACTGTGTGATTCCAGTCAGCGGGGAGAGGCAACAGAAGAGATGCCCCCCCTCCCCCCTCTCTCCCCCCTCCCCCCTCCCCTCCAGCTCTCGTTCACAGAGAATTATTTAACTTGGAGTAGAACGCAACAGATTAGTTTGGAGATACAGCGAGGAAACAGGCCCTTCGGCCCCACCACCGATCCCCGCACACTAACACTATCCTACACACACTAGGGACAATTTACACAAACACCAAGCCAATTGCCCTACAAACCTGGCACGTCTTTGGAGTGTGGGAGGAAACCGGAGATCTCGGGGAAAACCCACGCAGGTCACGGGGAGAACGTGCAAACTCCGTAGAGACAGCACCTGTAGTGGGGATGGACCACTTCCACTCATTTCCACTTCAAACAGTGGTTTCCTGCGGCTGAGATTTCCATCAAGATTCAGAGCCACCGCCTCACAGCGCCAGAACTCGGCTACTGTCTGTGTGTGTGGAGTTTGCACGTTCTTCCCGTGGCTGCGTGCGTGGGAGTCGAGAACCAGGGGTCACAGTTTAAGAAATAAGGGGCAGGCCATTTAGGACTGAGATGAGGAGAAACTTTTCCACCTAGAGTGTTGTGAATCTGTGGGATTCTGTGCCACAGAAGGCAGTGCAGGCGAATTCACTGGATGTTTTCAAGAGAGTTAGATAGAGCTCTGGGGTTTGTGGATCTTAGGGCTAACGGAATCAAGGGATATGCGGAGAAAGCAGAAACGGGGTACTGATTGTGGATGATCAGCCGTGATCGTATTGGATGGCGGTGCTAGCTCGAAGGGCCGAGTGGCCTCTACTCCTGCACCTATTGTCTATGTTTCTACACAAGATCAAGAATCTATTGATCTGTGAGAAGCTGCTGCTGCAGCCCCTCCACCCACCCCCCCCTCCCTCCCTCTCCACCCTCTCCACCCATCCCCCTCCCTCCACCCACCCTCCCCCCCTCTGCACCCCCCTCCACTCCCCCCTCTCCACACCCCCCACCCTCCCCCACCCAACCC
The DNA here is from genome assembly GCF_010909765.2 of Amblyraja radiata. Classification (NCBI taxonomy): domain Eukaryota; kingdom Metazoa; phylum Chordata; class Chondrichthyes; order Rajiformes; family Rajidae; genus Amblyraja; species Amblyraja radiata. Next base: position 36,487,065 of record NC_045980.1, read on the forward strand.
TCCCCTCTCCACCTATCCCTCCCTCTCTATCCCCCCCCCCCCTCTCCACCCCCCACTCCTCTCCACCTATCCCTCCCTCTCTATCCCCCCCCCTCTCCATCCCCCCTCCTCTCCACCCACCCCTCCCTCTCTATCCCCCCTCCCCTCTCCACCCACCCACGGCTGCTCAGGGAAGCCTGAGGCCTGCATGAGTCAGGCATTTTATTTCTAATTATTAAGAATTAATTGGCCCTTGAAGCTTTGAGATGGTCTGAATGTTTTGATGAATACTGAGCTCGAGCTCATTAAGATTCGTGTCACCCCAGACTTCATTACAGCTTGAGCTATAATGCCAGACGGGTTAGGCACAGATCCAAGGGATATCTGGAGGCATCTTCCGTGGACAGCCAGTGTCACCATCGGTCACTATCATCTCACTGGGTCAACCATCAAGGGCAGATCTCCTTAATCCAGGGAAACTACAATCTAATGATGAGAGGCCTAGACAGGTCAGACAGTCTGAGCCTTTTACCTCAAGGTGGGAATGTCAAAGACTAGAGGGAACAAGACTGAGATGAGGAAAAATGTTTCCACCCAGAGAGTTGTGAATCTGTGGAATTCTCTGCCACAGAAGGCAGTGGAGACCAATTCACTGGATGTTTTCAAGAGGGAGTTAGATATAGCTCTTAGGGCTAACGGAATCAAGGGAAATGGGGAATAAGCAGGAACAGGGTACTGATGGTGGATGATCAGCCATGATAATATTGAATGGCAGTGCTGGCTTGAAGGGCCGAATGGCCTACGCCTGCACCTATTTTCTAAGTTTCTATGTTTCATTAGCTTTGAGGTGAGAGGGGGAAAGTTTAAAGATGTGGGGGGCAACTTATGACAAAAGGGTGGTGAATCTGTGGAATTATTTGCAACTGAAGGCTGTGGAGGCCAAAACAGTGGATATATTTAAGGCAGAGATAGATAGATCTCTGGGCTTGTACACTCTGGAGTTTAGAAGGATGAGAGGATATCTCATTGAAACATATAAGATTATTAAGGGTTTGGACACGCTAGAGGCAGGAAACATGTTCCCGATGTTGGGGGAGTCCAGAACCAGGGGCCACAGTTTAAGAATAAGGGAGTAAGCCATTTAGAACGGAGATGAGGAAACACTTTTTCACACAGAGAGTTGTGAGTCTGTGGAATTCTCTGCCTCAGAGGGCGGTGGAGGCCGGTTCTCTATAAACTTTTAAGAAAGAGCTAGATAGAGCTCTTAAAGATAGGGGATATGGGGAGAAGGCAGGAACGGGGTACTGATTGTGGATGATCAGCCATGATCACATTGAATGGCGGTGCTTGCTCGAAGGGCTGAATGGCCTACTGCTGCACCTATTGAGTATTGTCAGTTTGTGTCTATCTACGGTGGGTTTGTGTGTGTGACAGTCTGGGCTGCGTCCACAATTCGCTGCAATTTCTTGTGTGTCTTGGATGGGGCTGTTCCCAAACCGTGCTGTGATGAATCTCTCTACGGCACGACTGTAGATAATGACCACGTCTGCACAGCAGAGTTGATCGAGTGGAAGAGAATCGGAGTCCATCTTTGGCAGTGACTTGCTCCGTGAAGTGTAATCAATGTGGCTATTTAGGGTATTGAGTTTTCCAGCATTCGCACATGGAGGGCCCATAAACAGCAACGGAGAGAGAGACGAGAGATGCAGGAACTGCAGATGTTGGAATCTTGAGCAAAGACACAAAGTGCTGGAGGAACTCAGTGGATCAGGCAGCATCTGTGGCGGGAATGAACAGTTGACCCTTCGGGTCGGGACCCTTCTTCAGTCTGAAAGAAGTGTCATGAAGGGTGGCCCAGCGGTGGTGAAGGTGGAATGACCAGGGTGGGACAGGGACAAGTCTAGAGGGGCTGTCCCACTTGGGTCACAATTTAGGCGGCAGCCTGACAAGAGGTTGTCGCGTCGTGGTCGGATCGTGACGCGCGGGTGACGTGCGGTGACTCCCTGCCGCCCCAGGATCTTGGAATGTTCAAATTCCTCGCGCGACATCTGCGTGTCTTATCATGCCGTGCGTCACCGTGCATCACCGTGCGTCACCGTGCTTCACCGTGCGTCACCGTGCTTCACCGTGCGTCACCGTGCTTCACCGTGCGTCACCGTGCGTCACCGTGCGTCACCGTGCTTCACCGTGCGTCACCGTGCTTCACCGTGCGTCACCGTGGTTCACCGTGCGTCACCGTGCTTCACCGTGCGTCACCGTGCTTCACCGTGCGTCACCGTGCTTCACCGTGCGTCACCGTGCTTCACCGTGCGTCACCGTGCTTCACCGTGCTTCACCGTGCGTCACCGTGCTTCACCGTGCGTCACCGTGCGTCACCGTGCTTCACCGTGCGTCACCGTGCGTCACCGTGCTTCACCGTGCTTCACCGTGCGTCACCGTGCGTCACCGTGCTTCACCGTGCTTCACCGTGCGTCACCGTGCTTCACCGTGCTTCACCGTGCGTCACCGTGCTTCACCGTGCTTCACCGTGCGTCACCGTGCTTCACCGTGCTTCACCGTGCGTCACCGTGCTTCACCGTGCGTCACCGTGCGTCACCGTGCTTCACCGTGCGTCACCGTGCATCACCGTGCTTCAACGTGCGTCACCGTGCGTCACCGTGCATCACCGTGCTTCACCGTGCGTCACCGTGCGTCACCGTGCGTCACCGTGCGTCACCGTGCTTCACCGTGCGTCACCGTGCGTCACCGTGCTTCACCGTGCGTCACCGTGCGTCACCGTGCTTCACCGTGCGTCACCGTGCTTCACCGTGCTTCACCGTGCATCACCGTGCTTCACCGTGCGTCACCGTGCGTCACCGTGCGTCACCGTGCATCACCGTGCGTCACCGTGCGTCACCGTGCTTCACCGTGCTTCACCGTGCGTCACCGTGCGTCACCGTGCGTCACCGTGCTTCACCGTGCGTCACCGTGCGTCACCGTGCGTCACCGTGCTTCACCGTGCGTCACCGTGCTTCACCGTGCTTCACCGTGCGTCACCGTGCGTCACCGTGCGTCACCGTGCTTCACCGTGCGTCACCGTGCTTCACCGTGCATCACCGTGCGTCACCGTGCGTCACCGTGCTTCACCGTGCGTCACCGTGCGTCACCGTGCTTCACCGTGCGTCACCGTGCTTCACCGTGCGTCACCGTGCGTCACCGTGCGTCACCGTGCTTCACCGTGCGTCACCGTGCGTCACCGTGCTTCACCGTGCGTCACCGTGCATCACCGTGCTTCACCGTGCATCACCGTGCGTCACCGTGCTTCACCGTGCGTCACCGTGCTTCACCGTGCGTCACCGTGCGTCACCGTGCTTCACCGTGCGTCACCGTGCTTCACCGTGCGTCACCGTGCTTCACCGTGCGTCACCGTGCGTCACCGTGCGTCACCGTGCTTCACCGTGCGTCACCGTGCTTCACCGTGCTTCACCGTGCGTCACCGTGCTTCACCGTGCATCACCGTGCTTCAACGTGCATCACCGTGCGTCACCGTGCATCACCGTGCTTCACCGTGCGTCACCGTGCTTCACCGTGCGTCACCGTGCGTCACCGTGCTTCACCGTGCGTCACCGTGCTTCACCGTGCTTCACCGTGCGTCACCGTGCTTCACCGTGCTTCACCGTGCGTCACCGTGCGTCACCGTGCGTCACCGTGCTTCACCGTGCGTCACCGTGCTTCACCGTGCGTCACCATGCTTCACCGTGCATCACCGTGCTTCACCGTGCGTCACCGTGCGTCACCGTGCGTCACCGTGCGTCACCGTGCGTCACCGTGCTTCACCGTGCGTCACCGTGCTTCACCGTGCGTCACCGTGCTTCACCGTGCGTCACCGTGCGTCACCGTGCGTCACCGTGCTTCACCGTGCGTCACCGTGCTTCACCGTGCGTCACCGTGGTTCACCGTGCGTCACCGTGCTTCACCGTGCGTCACCGTGCTTCACCGTGCGTCACCGTGCTTCACCGTGCGTCACCGTGCTTCACCGTGCTTCACCGTGCTTCACCGTGCTTCACCGTGCGTCACCGTGCTTCACCGTGCGTCACCGTGCGTCACCGTGCTTCACCGTGCGTCACCGTGCGTCACCGTGCTTCACCGTGCTTCACCGTGCGTCACCGTGCGTCACCGTGCTTCACCGTGCTTCACCGTGCGTCACCGTGCTTCACCGTGCTTCACCGTGCGTCACCGTGCTTCACCGTGCTTCACCGTGCGTCACCGTGCTTCACCGTGCTTCACCGTGCGTCACCGTGCGTCACCGTGCTTCACCGTGCTTCACCGTGCGTCACCGTGCGTCACCGTGCTTCACCGTGCGTCACCGTGCGTCACCGTGCGTCACCGTGCGTCACCGTGCGTCACTATGCGTCATGGTTTATCGGGAAGCTGGGAGATCAAATAACGTCACAGGCCCCAGATGACACGACCTGTCGCATCTTGCCGTATCGTGCCGCGGGTGGACGTACATTAACGCCGCTTGATGGCTGTGACGTCACGGGCGCTGTCCTATGCTGTCGCCTGCCGTCCTGTGGTGACGCACGGTGACGGGGAGTACCGTACATTGGCGCGGCCGTGTCACTTCCTGTCGTACTACTTGACGGTTTTTAGGCGACATCGCGCATCAGTCACTGCAGCCCGTCATCGCTCATAACATCGCAAAGTGGGACAGGCAGCGTCTCTGGAGAGAAGGAAGGGGTGGCGTTTCGGCTCGAGACCCTTCTTCAGACTCAGTACTAATGGGTGGGCCATTCAGAAGCCTGATAACAGCAGGGAAGAAGCTGTTCCTGAGAGGTGATGAATGGGCAGGAGAAAGACTGAATGTACGATGCCCAACACATCCATAAAACCCATCTTATCCATTAGATGGAAGCTCTTTATTGCTTCACAAATGTTGGTGAAAGTATTGATTGCAAATCCAGCGCAGTTTACCTTGAGCAACGCGTGTGGCATTGAAAAGTTTAGTCCCTGTGAACAAAGTGAAACACTCGACTGGCCAAACCTGTTCATGATCTTGCTGCTTGCAATGGTGGAGCGACTCTGGAGAATATGGACAGGTGATGCCTAAACAAGGGTCTCGACCCGAAACGTCACCCATTCCTTCTCTCCACAGATGCTGCCTGTCCCGCTGAGTTATTCCAGCACTTTGTGTCTATCTTCAGTTTAAACCAGCATCTGCAGTTCCTGCATACACATGTATAGGTGACGTTTGGGGGAGTCCAGAACCAGGGGCCACAGTTTAAGAATAAGGGGTCGGCCATTTAGAACGGAGATGAGGAAAAACTTTTTCTCACAGAGAGTTGTGAGTCTGTGGAATTCTCTGCCTCAGAGGGCGGTGGAGGCGGGTTCTCTGGATGCTTTCAAGAGAGAGCTAGATAGGGCTCTTAAAGATAGCGGAGTCAGGGGATATGGGGAGAAGGCAGGAACGGGGTACTGATTGGGGATGATCAGCCATGATCATATTGAATGGCGGTGCTGGCACGAAGGGCCGAATGGCCTCTACTCCTGCACCTATTGTGTATTGTCTATTGTTGTGGATCTTTGCTGGCTTGACCTTGCACTAAATGCTATTCCCTTATCATGTATCTGTACACTGTGGACGGCTCGATTGTAATCACGTATTGTCTTTCCGCTGACTGGTTAGCACGCAACAAAAAAGCCCTTCACTGTTCCTCGGTACACGGGGCAATAAACTAAACTAAAGTGATCTTTGAGGCACAAGGAGTGGGAGATACAGGAATCTGTAGGAAAGAGAACAGTTAGGCTGGACAATGAGGTTAGATTAGTGTTTAAGAAGGAACTGCAGATGCTGGAAAATCGAAGGTAGACAAAAATGCTGGAGGAACTCAGCGGGTGCAGCAGCATCTATGGAGCGAAGGAAATAGGCGACGTTTCGGCCCGAAACGTTGCCTATTTCCTATAGTGGAGATTGTTCAACTCTTTGCATGGAGCGAAGGAAATAGGCAACGTTTTGGGCCAAAACCCTTCTTCAGACTAGTTATTGTCACATGTTCCAGAGTGCGATGACATTCAATGAAGCTGAAGGGACGAGCTTGTAGAGGCAGGAACTGGAACACCATCTAAAGGGCTTTTGGACAGGTGGACAGGACAGGCGTAGAGGGATATGGGCCAAACGCGGGCAGGTGGGACTAGTGGAGCTGGGGCATAAGGTCATAAGTGATAGGAGCAGAATTAGGCCATTCGGCCCATCAAGTCTACTCCGCCATTCAATCATGGCCGATCTATCTCTCCCTCCTAACCCCATTCTCCTGCCTTCTCCCCATAACCCCTGACACCCGCACTAATCAACAATCTATCTATCTCTGCCTTAAACATATCCACTGACTTGTGGCCTCCACAGCCTTCTGTGGCAAAGAATTCCACAGATTCACCACCCTCTGTGAAGGAGATGAAATTCCTCCTCATCTCCTTCCTAAAAGAGCGTCCTTTAATTCTGAGGCTGTGACCTCTAGTCATAGACTCTCCCACTCGTGGAAACATCCTCTCCACATCCACTCTGTCCAGGCCTCATATTTGTGTATTTTTCTGATGGGCAAAGGACTGGTTGCACATTGCATCTGGGCTGGTGTGAGTCACATCTGGGCTGGTATGGGTCACATCTGGGCAGGTGTGGGTCACATCTGGGCAGGTGTGAGACATCTGGGTGACATCTGCCCCACATCAGTGGGTTGTCTGTGATTTCCATTCTCCAGTGGTGACCAGGGAGGGACAGCAGTGTGCCAGATGTCTGCAGCACATCCTGCACAGAGCCCTGGTCTCTCCACCGCTACGAGATGTTAACACCCCCACCCCCCCCCTCCACCCCCCCCACCCCCCACCGACTTGTTTATAGACTGCCACAGGAATTCTCAAGGTTTGCTGTCCGGCAGCTCAGGTTCCTATTAAATCTTCCCCCTCTCGCCTAGGCTTTCTGTTAAATGGCTTGTGTTAACAGCCAACCTCAACAGTGGTGGCACGGTTGCGCAGCGGTAGAGACCCGGGTTTGATCCCGACTACAGGTGCTGTCTGTATGGAGTTTGCACGTTCTCACCGTGACCTGCGTGGGTTTCCTCCAAGGTTTTCGTTTCCCTCCCACACTCCAAAGACCTGCAGGTTTGTAGGTTAATTGGCTTGGTGTAAATGTAAATTGTCCCCTAGTGTGTGTGGGATAGTGTTAGTGTGCGGGGCTCGCTGGTCGGCACGGTCCCGGTGGGCCGAAGGGCCTGTTTCTGCGCTGTATCTCTAAATTAAACAAAACCAAACCTGCCCAGCACAGCTGAATTTCTCTCTTATAATTTATTCGATTCTCTCTCAGCTCATTTGAACTCTGTCTCCCAAAGGACTCAATTACCAAGTTGTTTTTTGTCTTTATGAAACAGAAAAGTTACAGGTCGGAATTTCTGTGAGATTTCTCGGTGGGAAGGGGGGGGGGGGGGGAGGATGTTAAAAGGGACCCAGACATAATATAAAGATGGGACATTAATATTTAGAGAGGTTTTAATCTCCAGCCTTGGTGGGGATAATTGCCAGGCTGTGCGATGTCAGGGTCAGCTAAAGAGGAGATTTTACAATTTATTTTTAAAAACAGCTCGGTAAATTAGTGCTTCGGCAGAGAGGGAATATTAGGCAAAGCACCTGATATAATTCATAATGATTCATTTACTTTGGGAATGTCCGGATATGCAGGACACACTTCCTTGCTATCTCTCAGAAAAAGTCACAGAGTGCTGGAGTAACTCAGCGGGTCAGGCAGCATCTGTGGAGAACATGGATAGGTGACGTTTCACAGAGTGCTGGAGTAACTCAGCGGGTCAGGCAGCATCTATGGAGCTAAGGAAATAGGTAACGTTTCGGGCCGAAACCCGGAAGGGTTTCGGCCCGAAACGTTGCCTATTTCCAGAAGGGTTTCGGCCCGAAACGTTGCCTATTTCCTTAGCTCCATAGATGCTGCTGCACCATAACTCAGTGGGTCAGGCAGCATCTGTGGAGAACATGGATAAGTGACGTTTCACAGAGTGCTGGAGTAACTCAGCGGGCCAGGCAGCATCTGTGGAGAACATGGATAGGTGACGTTTCGGGTCGAGACCCCTCTTCAGCCCAGTGGTCTGTATCTGGGTTTGACCCTTGGCTACGGTCCACCACTAATTGCAAGATGTACGACCACCAGAGAGAGACTGTCAGCTCCACAAATCACGGTTCCACTCGAAGATTTGCTTGATGCCAACACAAGGCGTCAGCATTAATTGGATTCAGACACATTTGGTTTAATAATTCCATCCTGTGTGGCACCATGTTCTGCTTTAACTGGATCGCTCCTTATAGAGACTCTTCAAACACGATTTGGATTCCTGTCATTTCTCCAGCGTCTATATTTCATCGTCAAGATCTGAGGCTCCAGAAATAATTCCCCAGTCCACAGTTTCCCCATCGATGTGCCGACACGGACCACCACAACAAACGTTGGCAGATGATAAAGAGTGCGGAATGATATCACCATCGTTGCAGGCACATAAATACTAAACAGCGCGCCTTGTAAAGAATGTTGAAGAAACAACTGCAGATGCTGGAAAAATCGAAGGTCGGCAAAAATGCTGGAGGAACTCAGCAGGTGAGGCAGCGTCTATGGAGCGAGGGAATAGGTGACGTTTCAGGTCGAGACCCTTCTTCAGACTTGTGAAGAATGATAGGTCTGGGTGGAGTCTGTGTGGATGTGTAAACTCAGCTCTGCTCCACTCTTGAAGCTTGTATCTGGTGACATGGAACCACTGCCCCATATGGAGCATCTGCAAAGTTTCATTTAGTTTAGTTTAGAGATACAGCGCAGAAACAGGCCCTTCGGCCTACCGAATCCGTGCCGACCAGAGATGCCCGCACACTAACACTATCCCACACACACCCGGGACAATTTACATCAAAGCCAATTAACCTACAAACCTGCACGTCTTTGGAGTGTGGGAGGAAACCAGAGCACCCGGAGACAACCCACGCAGGTCTCGGGGAGAACATGCAAACTCAGCGCAGACAGCACCCGTAGTCGGGATCGAACCCGCGTCTCTGGCGCTGTGAGGCAGCAACTCTACCGCTGCGCCACCGTGCTGGCCAGCTCTCGATAAGATTCTAGACAGCAGGTTGGTGAATATGAGCAGTGGAATGTGGGAACAAGGAACTGCAGGTTCTGGTTTACAAAACAAGACACAGAATGCTGGAGTACACAGCGAGTCAGGCAGTCTAGTTTATTGTCACCTGTACTGAGGTACAGTGAAAAAGCTTTTGTTGCGTGCTAACCAGTCAGTGGAAAGACAATACATGATTACAATCAAGCCGTCCGCAAGTAACAGATAATGTTTAGTGCAAGATAAAGTCCAGGAAAGTCCGATCAAAGATAGTCCCGGGGTCTCCAGTGAGGTCAGGACCACTCGCTAGTTGGTGAAAGGATGGTTCCGTTGTACTGATTGTAAGATCCATGTCCATCAGACAGAGACTCTGCCTTTGTCATCAAGTGATACAGCGTGATGCAATATGCCCCACCTACACTAGTCCCACCCCGACCAACATGCCCCACCTACACTAGTCCCACCCCGACCAACATGCCCCATCTACACTAGTCCCACCCCGACCAACATGCCCCATCTACACTAGTCCCACCCCGACCAACATGCCCCATCTACACTAGTCCCACCCCGACCAACATGCCCCATCTACACTAGTCCCACCCCGACCAACGTGCCCCACCTACACTAGTCCCACCCCGACCAACATGCCCCACCTACACTAGTCCCACCCCGACCAACACGCCCCATCTACACTAGTCCCACCCCGACCAACATGCCCCATCTACACTAGTCCCACCCCGACCAACATGCCCCATCTACACTAGTCCCACCCCGACCAACATGCCCCATCTACACTAGTCCCACCCCGACCAACATGCCCCTTCTACACTAGTCCCACCCTGACCAACATGCCCCACCTACACTAGTCCCACCCCGACCAACATGCCCCATCTACACTAGTCCCACCCCGACCAACATGCCCCATCTACACTAGTCCCACCCCGACCAACATGCCCCATCTACACTAGTCCCACCCCGACCAACATGCCCCATCCTACACTAGTCCCACCCCGACCAACACGCCCCATCTACACTAGTCCCACCCCGACCAACATGCCCCATCTACACTAGTCCCACCCCGACCAACACGCCCCATCTACACTAGTCCCACCCCGACCAACATGCCCCGTCTACACTAGTCCCACCCCGACCAACATGCCCCATCTACACTAGTCCCACCCCGACCAACATGCCCCGTCTACACTAGTCCCACCCCGACCAACATGCCCCACCTACACTAGTCCCACCCCGACCAACATGCCCCATCTACACTAGTCCCACCCCGACCAACATGCCCCACCTACACTAGTCCCACCCCGACCAACACGCCCCATCTACACTAGTCCCACCCCGACCAACATGCCCCACCTACACTAGTCCCACCCCGACCAACACGCCCCATCTACACTAGTCCCACCCCGACCAACGTGCCCCACCTACACTAGTCCCACCCTGACCAACATGTCCCATCTACACTAGTCCCACCCCGACCAACATGCCCCACCTACACTAGTCCCACCCTGACCAACATGTCCCATCTACACTAGTCCCACCCCGACCAACATGCCCCATCTACACTAGTCCCACCCTGACCAACATGCCCCACCTACACTAGTCCCACCCCGACCAACATGTCCCATCTACACTAGTCCCACCCCGACCAACATGCCCCACCTACACTAGTCCCACCCCGACCAACATGCCCCGTCTACACTAGTCCCACCTTGACCAAATTGCCCCATCTACACTAGTCCCACCCTGACCAACGTGCCCCACCTACACTAGTCCCACCCCGACCAACATGCCCCATCTACACTAGTCCCACCCCGACCAACGTGCCCCACCTACACTAGTCCCACCCCGACCAACGTGCCCCACCTACACTAGTCCCACCCCGACCAACATGCCCCATCTACACTAGTCCCACCCCGACCAACATGCCCCATCTACACTAGTCCCACCCCGACCAACATGCCCCATCTACACTAGTCCCACCCTGACCAACATGCCCCATCTACACTAGTCCCACCCCGACCAACGTGCCCCATCTACACTAGTCCCACCCCGACCAACATGCCCCTTCTACACTAGTCCCACCCCGACCAACATGCCCCATCTACACTAGTCCCACCCCGACCAACAAGCCCCATCTACACTAGTCCCACCCCGACCAACGTGCCCCATCTACACTAGTCCCACCCCGACCAACATGCCCCTTCTACACTAGTCCCACCCCGACCAACATGCCCCGTCTACACTAGTCCCACCCCGACCAACATGCCCCATCTACACTAGTCCCACCCCGACCAAATGCCCCATCTACACTAGTCCCACCCTGACCAACATGCCCCATCTACACTAGTCCCACCCCGACCAACGTGCCCCATCTACACTAGTCCCACCCCGACCAACATGCCCCTTCTACACTAGTCCCACCCCGACCAACATGCCCCATCTACACTAGTCCCACCCTGACCAACATGCCCCATCTACACTAGTCCCACCCTGACCAACGTGTCCCGTCTACACTAGTCCCACCCCGACCAACGTGCCCCATCTACACAAGTCCCACCCCGACCAACATGCCCCTTCTACACTAGTCCCACCCCGACCAACATGCCCCGTCTACACTAGTCCCACCCCGACCAACATGCCCCGTCTACACTAGTCCCACCCTGACCAACGTGCCCCGTCTACACTAGTCCCACCCCGACCAACACGCCCCATCTACACTGGTCCCACCTTGACCAACGTGCCCCATCTACACTAGTCCCACCCCGACCAACATGTCCCAGCTACACTAGTCCCACCCCGACCAACATGCCCCATCTACACTAGTCCCACCCCGACCAACATGCCCCTTCTACACTAGTCCCACCCCGACCAACATCTCCCAGCTCCACTAGTCCCACCCCGACCAACATGCCCCACCTACACTAGTCCCACCTGCCCACGTTTGGCCCAGATCCCTCCAAACCTGTCCTATCCATGTACCTGTCTAACTGTCTTTTAAACGTTGGGATAGTCCCTGCCTCAACTACCTCCTCCGGCAGCTCGTTCCATACACCCACCACCCTCTGTGTGGAAATGTTACCCCTCAGATTCCTATTAGATCCTTCTGCTCTAACCTACAGTCCAGTTTCAGTTGAGTTTATTGTCCCGTGTACCGAGGTACAGTGAAAAGCTTCTGTTGCGCGCTATCCAGTCAGCGGAAAGACAATACATGATTACAATCGAGCCGTCCACAGTGTACAGATACAGGATAAGGGAATAACGTTGAGTGCAAGTCCAGTAAAGTCCGATTAAAGATAGTCAGAGGGTCCCCAATGAGGTAGATAGTAGTTCAGCACCGCTCTCTAGTTGGTGAGAGGACGGCTCAGTTAAACCTGTCCACTAGTTCTTGATGTAAATGACCCTTTTCCCTACACTGTAGAAGGTGCCAGTGGTTAGATTTCCCATGGATGGACATAGATGGAAAGTTAATATCTCCTGGGAGGGAAGGGGGTGGGAGTAGGAATGTCTGCTGGAGGAACAGGGAGCTGTGGGATCTGCGGTTCTTGCCCGACAGTGAATTCAACTGGGATAATCTCCCCACCCCGCGCGGTGTTTGTGTGACACAGTCCTTTACTGAGGCTCTGACTGTCCACTGCTCTGGTGCCCAGGCTCCACACACCCAGGCTACCTGCTCCTCCAGCAATGACTTCCCTTCTGCAGTGCGTTTGGAATTAAACACATTCATATTCATATTACCTACTGTTTCTCTGGAACGCCAGAGGTTGCGGGGAGACCGATACGATACGATGGAACTTTATTTATCCTAAGAGGGAAATTGATCTGCCAACAGTCATCAAAAAAAGAAAAACCAAGTCTGAAGAAGGGTCTCGACCAGAAACGTCACCCACTCCTCCTCTCCACAGATGCTGCCTGACCCGCTGAGTTACTCCAGCACTCTGTGAAACGTCACCTATCCATGTTCTCCAGAGATGCTGCCTGACCCACTGAGTTACTCCAGCACTCTGTGAAACGTCACCTATCCATGTTCCCCACAGATGCTGCCTGACCCACTGAGTTATGGTGCAGCAGCATCTATGGAGCTAAGAAAATAGGCAACGTTTCGGGCCGAAACCCTTCTGGAAATAGGCAACGTTTCGGGCCGAAACCCTTCCGGGTTTCGGCCCGAAATGTTACCTATTTCCTTAGCTCTATAGATGCTGCTGCACCCGCTGAGTTACTCCAGCACTCTGTGAAACGTCACCTATCCATGTTCTCCACAGATGCTGCCTGACCCGCTGAGTTACTCCAGCACTCTGTGAAACGTCACCTATCCATGTTCTCCACAGATGCTGCCTGACCCGCTGAGTTACTCCAGCACTCTGTGAAACGTCACCTATCCATGTTCTCCACAGATGCTGCCTGACCCGCTGAGTTACTCCAGCACTCTGTGTCTATCTCTGGTGTAAAGCAGCATGTACAGTTGCTTCCCCCCACTGCTGTATTGTGAGCTGCCGTTGCTGACTCAGGAGCAGTGAGATTTATTCGTGGACCAGCGTGAGAATAATGAACGATGCCACCTCTCGAGCGCAGCATACACATTTCATAAAAGCTGCTTCCCCTGACTTACACAATTTGATTTCGCAACGTTTGATTGCAGCACCGAGCTGTAATCAGATCAGCGGGGACAAAGTTAATTAAAACTTCCTTTCTTCCTGCCTTTAACCTATTCATCAACTAGAGCAGCGGCTTCCATCGCTGGGACGTGCGTTGGTTACACCGAGCTGCGGAGATCGTAAATCGTATTGCAGCGTGTTTGTGTGTTTGTATGCCTACCCATTGTAAGGATGTAACGCTGAGGCTCTATAAGGGGCTGGTCAGGCCGCATGTGGAATACTGTGAGCAGTTTTAGGCACCGTATCTGAGGAAGGATGTGCCGGCTCTGGAGAGGGTCCAGAGGAGGTTTACAAAAATGATCCCAGGTATGGGTGGGTTAACCCACGATGAGCGTTTGTCGGCACTGGGCCTGTACTCGCTGGAGTTTAGAAGAATGAGGGGGGACCTCATTGAAACGTACAGAATAGTGAAAGGCCCGGATAGAGTGGATGTGGAGAGGATGTTTCCACTAGTGGAAGAGTCTAGGACCAGAGGTCACAGCCTAATTCTTCTCTTACCACTTATGACCCTTCGTACAGAACGTGCCACAGATCAGAGAATCACCACATCCATCTTATAGAAGACATACATGAAAGTATCATGTTCATTATTCATAGGAGTAGAATTAGGCCGCTCGGCCCATCAAGTCTACTCCGCCATTCAATCATGGCTGATCTATCTCTCCCTCCTAACCCCATTCTCCTGCCTTCTCCCCATAACCCCTGACACCCGCACTAATCAAGAATCTATCTATCTCCGCCTTAAATATATCCACCGACTTGTGGCCTCCACAGCCGTCTGTGGCAAAGAATTCCACAGATTCACCACCCTCTGGCTAAAAAAATTCCTCATCATCTCCTTCCTAAAAGAATGTCCGTTAATTCTGAGGCTGTGACCTCTAGTCCTAGACTCTCCCACTAGTGGAAACATCCTCTCCACATCCACTCTATCCAGGCCTTTCAGTATTCTGTACGTTTCAATGAGGTCCCCCCCTCATTCTTCTAAACTCCAGCGAGTACAGGCCCAGTGCCGACAAACGCTCATCATAGGTTAACCCACTCATTCCTGGGATCATTCTTGCATCAATGCAAAGGCTCCACCCTCCCCTCCCCCTCCCCTCCCTCTCCCCCTTCCCCCTTCATACACCTGACCCGCTGAGTTACTCCAGCACTCTGTGAAACTATCCATGTTCTCCACAGATGCTGCCTGACCCGCTGAGTTACTCCAGCACTCTGTGAAACGTCACCTATCCATGTTCTCTACAGATGCTGCCTGACCCGCTGAGTTACTCCAGTACTCTGTGAAACGTCACCTATCCATGTTCTCCACAGATGCTGCCTGACCTGCTGAGTTACTCCAGCACTCTGTGAAACGTCACCTATCCATGTTCTCCACAGATGCTGCCTGACCCGCTGAGTTACTCCAGCACTCTGTGAAACGTCACCTATCCATGTTCTCCACAGATGCTGCCTGACCCGCTGAGTTACTCCAGCACTCTGTGAAACGTCACCTATCCATGTTCTCCACAGATGCTGCCTGACCCGCTGAGTTACTCCAGTACTCTGTGAAACGTCACCTATCCATGTTCTCCACAGATGCTGCCTGACCCACTGAGTTACTCCAGCCCATTTTTGAGTCTATCGTCGGTTTAAACCAGCGTCTGCACTTCCTTCCTGCACCAATCTAAAGACTAATCAGGGGTTTACTGAGAGGAGACGAGTTTCTGCAGCTTATTTTTGCACCAGGGAAGAGTAATTGCAAGTGGATGGAAATCAGGAAGATTATTAAAAGTGTTAAAACAGAAGTGTTAAACAATGCTGAATGATAGTTGTTCCTTCAGTCTTTCTGAAGCTGCTGGTACAGAATATTAGCAGGCACCGCAACGATCAATATCTCACAGTTTTACTGACTCTTCATCTAACATACATTCCACAAATCACCGCCTTTCCACTGACTAACTGCAGAGCTGGAATAAACTGATTTACAAATGTGTGTGTTTCCATGGTTGCTGACAGATTGATATTGAATCCCAGAGTTTTGAACAAGTAAAAGTCTTAATGTGAATGATAAATCATCTCCTCCTTCCAGAGTAAGTTTTATACCGGGACCACTTCCCCCCCTGATACTGCAATGGCATTATTAATTGAGTCTTTTAGTTAAGCAGTGAGAGCTGGCCGTTTGGCCCATTTATTTGTCCTATCATTGAGTCAGCACCACTTCCGAATGGCCAGAGTGGAGCAACCATGAAGATACATCAGCGCCTCGACCATGTGACCAGACTGACGTCGCTCCGCACATCTCCAACATCGTCTAGTCTAGTTTAGAGATACAGCGCGGAAACAGGCCCTTCAGCCCATCGAGTCCGTGCCGACCAGCGATCCCCGTACACTAACACTATCCTACACACACACAAGGGGACAATTTACAATCTTTACCGAAGCCAATTAACTTACAAACCCGCACGTGTTTGGAGTGTGGGAGGGGAAACTGGAGCACCCGGAGAAAACCCACGCGGGTCATGGGGAGAACGTGCAAACTCCGTACAGACAGCACCCGTAGTCAGGATCGAACCTGTTCTCTGGCACTGAGAGGCATCAGCTCCACCCGCTGCACCACCGTGACGCCCGTTTACTGTTACAAACTTCAACAGATGCGGCGTTGAAAACAGCATGGGTACATGACAACAGGTCTGCCCACTCCCCACCATTGTAGATGTAGCCCAGTCCCACACACACCACACTCCCCACCATTGTAGATGTAGCCCAGTCCCACACACACCACACTCCCCACCACTGTAGATGTAGCCCAGTCCCACACACACCACACTCCCCACCATTGTAGATGTAGCCCAGTCCTACACACACCACACTCCCCACCATTGTAGATGTAGCCCAGTCCCACACACACCACACTCCCCACCATTGTAGATGTAGCCCAGTCCATCACACAGACCCACACTCCCCACCATTGTAGATGTAGCCCAGTCCCACACAGACCACACTCCCCACCATTGTAGATGTAGCCCAGTCCCACACAGACCACACTCCCCACCATTGTAGATGTAGCCCAGTCCCACACACACCACACTCCCCACCATTGTAGATGTAGCCCAGTCCATCACACAGACCACACTCCCCACCATTGTAGATGTAGCCCAGTCCCACACACACCACACTCCCCACCATTGTAGATGTAGCCCAGTCCATCACACAGACCACACTCCCCACCATTGTAGATGTAGCCCAGTCCATCACACAGACCACACTCCCCACCATTGTAGATGTAGCCCAGTCCCACACACACCACACTCCCCACCATTGTAGATGTAGCCCAGTCCCACACACACACACACACTCCCCACCATTGTAGATGTAGCCCAGTCCATCACACAGACCACACTCCCCACCATCGACTCCATCTACACTTCACGCTGCCTCGGGAAAGCAGCCGACATCATCAAAGACTTGTCCCTGTCCCACCCCGGTCATTCCTCTTCTCCCCGCTCATGTGGAGAGGGAACCCACGCATTCACAGAGAGTTGACTCTGACATCAGGAGGAGAATGAGGAGAGCAGGGGAGAGATAAGGCTTTGCCTTCCATCACAGTGAGGAGGAGATTCACTGTGATGGATTTTGTGTAAATTGTGTCGTGTCTTGGTTCTTCTTGATTGTATGACTGCAGAAACTAAATTTCGTTTGAACTTCTGGGTTCAAATGACAACAAATAAAATCTAATCTAATCTAAACGTGCAAACTCCACACAGAAAGGGCCGGAGGTCTGGATCGTAGCCGGTCAAGGTCTGGAGACGTCAGGCAGCAGCTCTACCCGCTGCACCTCTGTGCTGCCCCTTACAACCAGAGTAGCCTCTCGACAGGTTGTAAGCCTCAGTGTGTTGACGTCTTTGAAACTGGAAACTGTCTCTCTGAGGACAGGAGGAAATATCTGATATTAGCCGGAGAAATCTTCAAAGTGAATGTATCTGCATGCCTTTGGGATCGTAATGAATAGTGATTCACAGGCGTGTGTGTTGCTGTCAGTCCCAGAGAACATGGACGTGTGTGTGAAAGGTCCCACTGCCCGGCAGCTACAGCAAACACTTTACTGCCCATTAAACAACGTCAATTATTCAGATCAAGTTTAAGAAGGAACTGCAGGTGCTGGAGTTCAAAAGTGCTGGAGGAACTCAGCGGATGAGGCAGCATCTATGGAGCGAAGGAAATAGGCCACGTTTCGGATCTTAACCCAAACTGCCGGCCCGGTTCGAAGGGTCTCGACCCGAAACGTCGCCTATTCCTTTTCTCCATTATTGATATTAAGATTGTTTTAATCAATAGACACAACATGCTGGAGTAACTCCATGCTGGAGTTAGATGTGGCCCTTGTGGTTAAAGGGATCAGGGGGTATGGAGAGAAGGCAGGTACAGGATACTGAGTTGGATGATCAGCCATGATCATATTGAATGGCGGTGCAGGCTCGAAGGGCCTATTTTCTATGTTTCTATGTTTCTAACTCAGCAGGACAGGCAGCATCTATGGAGTGAAGGAATCGGTCCAGACCCTTCCTCAGTCTGAAGAAGCCAAACGTCAGTCACTCCATCGATGCTGCCTATCCCACTGAGTTACTCCAGCACTTTGTATCTTCGGTTTAAACCAGCATCTGCAGTTCCTTCCTACTTGTTTTAGTCAGCAATTGAAACATAAAATATTGCAGCTGCTGGAAAAGTGAATTAAAAGCAGAGATGGCTGCAGATAATCAGGGCTTTACCTGGCACTAAACGTATGTATCTGTACACTGTAAATGGATCGATTGTAATCAGGTATTGTCTTTCCTCTGACTGGTTAGCACACACCAAAAGCTTTTCACTGTACCTCGGTTTAGGGATGCAGCGTGGAAGCAGGTCCATCAGCCCACCGAGTCCGTCAGCTTGCCTATCCATGTTCTCCACAGATGCTGCCTGACCCGCTGAGTGACTCCAGCACTCTGTGAAACGTCACCTATCCATGTTCTCCACAGATGCTGCCTGACCCGCTGAGTTACTCCAGCACTCTGTGAAACGTCACCTATCCATGTTCCCCACAGATGCTGCCTGACCAGCTGAGTTACTCCAGCACTCTGTGAAACGTCACCTATCCATGTTCTCCACAGATGCTGCCTGGCCCATTAAGCTGGTGTGACTCCGTGACTAAGGGTCAAAGTTGGAGTCACTGCCCTTTGAGACATAAAGATTGCGTTTGTTCAGGTGTTTTGTCAGATAACAGAGTGTTTAACAGAGGTACAACGAGTGTAATCAGCCTGGTGTCATGTTTACCACAGCGGGTGGAGATATATCGAGGCATGGGGTGGAATGACAGGGAGTTATGCCACACGTCCCATCTCATAGAGCAACCATTATTCACCAGGACCTGGGCGAGTTATGAAGGCTTTAACCATGAATGAGAAACAACTTGAGAATGACTCACAATGACCATTAAATGATATTTACAGCTTCCGAATGTGTAAATGTCAGTCTAGGCCTCTGTGAACAATCTCACCCACACTGTGATTATAAATTGTGAGTCGTTGCTTTCACAATAACTGCGTTGATCCAGGGCCCTGTGCTGTGATATTGTCTGTACAACACCAGGGTCAAATCGTGACTTCATCCCACACAAGTCCTCTGTGCTTTAGTGCTTTAGGGGTTAGTATAACTTCCTAACTTCCTAACAGCGGGTAGAGCTGCTGCCTCACGGCGCCAGAGACCCAGGTTCGGACCTGACCTCAGGTGCTGTCTGTAGTGTGGAGTTTGCACGTTCACTCTGCGATCGCGTGGGTTACCCCCCGCATCCCAAAGACGTGCGGGTCTGTTGGTCAATCGGCCCTCTGTAAATCACCCCGTAGTGTGTAGGGAGTGGATGAGAACATGGGATAACACAGAACTAGTGTGAACAGCATCGGCTCAGTGGGCCGAAGGGCCTGTTTCCAGGCTGTATCTCTAAAGCAAATCCCCCTGTGAGAGTGGGCGGAGGAGGGTTGAGAGCGTGATACTGCTGCATTCCCCCAGTGCTGGCCGTTAGTCCCTGGTCCACGGAATGCTCTTGCCCACATCTACACGGGACCTAGAGGCAAAGTTAGAGTCAGAGAGTTACAGAGTGATACAGTGTAGAAACAGGCCATTTGGCCCAACTTGCCCACGCCAACCATCTACATTCGGCTCACCTGCCTGCGTTTGTTCCATATCCCTCTAAACATCTAAACAATAGACAATAGGTGCAGGAGGAGGCCATTCGGCCCTTCGAGCCAGCACCGCCATTCACTGTGATCATGGCTGATCATCCCCAATCAGTACCCCGTTCTCCCCACATCCCCTGACTCCGCTATCTTTAAGAGCTCTATCTAACTCTCTCTTGAAAACATCCAGAGAACCGGCCTCCACTGTGGCAGAGAATTCCACAGACTCACAACTCTCTGTGTGAAAAAGTTTTTCCTCGTCTCCATTCCAAGGCAAGTCAAGGCAAGGCAACTTTATTTATATAGCACATTTCATACACGAGGCAGACTCAAAGTGCTTCACATAAAAACATGTCATACAATAAATGAAATAATAAAATGAAATAAAATAGAACTAAAAGAAAAGAAAAGCAAAATTAAAAATGCATTATAAAAAGTGCAAGAGTTAAAAGTGCAATGTAGTTAAGATTTAGCTGAAAGCTAAAGTAAACATAAAAGTTTTCAGTCTTGTTTTAAAAGTGGTCAAAGTTGAGGCAAGTCTTAAATCTTCAGGAAGTTTATTCCAGCTATTTGTTGCATAGTAACTAAATCCTGCTTTCCCATGTTTTGTATTTACTCTGGGAATCACTAGCAGATTGGTCTCAGAAGATCTTAGCGGTCTAGAAAGCTTATATAGTGGAAGCATGTCAGTGATATACTTTGGTCCTAAACCATGTAGTGATTTATAGGTGAGCAGCAGGATTTTAAAATCAATTCTCTGACATACAGGGAGCCAATGTAAGGATTTAAGAATTGGTGTAATGTGTTCAAATGTTTGGGTCTTTGTTAGAACTCCAGCAACAGCGTTCTGAACAAGCTGTAGCTAGCTGCCTGACAGTTTTTTTCGGAAGACCTGCAAGGAGACTGTTACAATAATCTAGCCTACTATTAATAAAGGCATGTACAAGTTTTTCTAAGTCTTGAGCTTACATGAGTCCTCTTAATCTTGCTACGTTTTTGAGGTGATAGTAGGCCAATTTTGTTACTGATTTGATGTGACTGTCGAAATTTAAATCTGAATCCATAATGGCATTCTAAATGGCAACTGTCCTATCCATGTACCTGTCTAACTGTTTCTTAAACATTGGGATAGTCCCAGCCTCAACTACCTCCTCCGGCAGCTTGTTCCATACACCCACCACCCTTTGTGTGAAAAAGTTACCCCTCAGATTCCTATTAAATCTTCTCCCCTTCACCTTAAACCTATGTCCTCTGGTCCTCGATTCCCCTACTCTGGGCAAGAGACTCTGTGCATCTACCCAATCTATTCCTCTCATGATTTTATACACCTCTATAAGATCACCCCTCATCCTCCTGCGCTCCAGGGAATAGAGACCCAGCCTGGTCAACCTCTGCCTGTGGTCATCTTGAGACAGGGATCATGAAACTATCTGCTTCCCTGCCCATGTATGTACCTGCTCTACAGACAGCTCCTTCAGTAGCCTTGCTGACAGCTAGAACAGGTGCAACGAAGAACAGCTCCAGATGCCCTTGCAAAACACATATCTCCATTTGCAAAGAAAGTTGTGAAATACCATTATTGGAAACTGATGGGTCTTAAATCAGGGTGGTGAATGTGTGGAATTCTTTGCCGCAGACGGCTGTGGAGGCCACAAGTCAGTGGATATATGTAAGGCAGAGATAGATAGATTCTTGATCAGTACGGGTGTCAGGGGTTATGGGGAGAAGGCAGGAGAATGGGGTTAGGAGGGAGAGATAGATCAGCCATGATTGAATGGCGGAGTAGACTCGATGGGCCGAATGGCCTAATTCTGCTCCTATCACGTGTGACCTTCTGACCTTAAGTCAAGCACAATAAAACAACTCATGGTCACGAGGCAAGTCTATGAGATTATTGCCGAGTTTATCATCACTAACACTATCCTACACACACTATGTACAATATATTCTTTATATTTACCAAGCCAATTAGCCTACATACCGCACGTCTCTGGAGTGTGGGAGGAAACCGGAGAACCCTGAGAAAACCCACGCAGGTCACGGGGAGAACGTGCAAACTCCGTACAGACAGCGCCCTTAGTCAGGATGGAACCCGGGTCCCTGACGCTGTAAGGCAGCAGCTCTACCCGCTGCGCCACCGTGCTGCCCATATCTAGGGTTGCCAACTGTCCCGTATTAGCCGGGACATCCCGTATATTGGGCTAAATTGGTTTGTCCCGTACGGGACCGCCCTTGTCCCGTATTTGACCGCTACTACTCGGGTCGAGGGGACTGTCGGGTTGGAGCGCCACGTCCGGCCCCGCCTCACCCGTCCCGGCGTAGTGCAGCCCATGGAGTGCAGCAGCAGCACATCGCCCCTGGCCCCGTCCGTCAGTCACCAGCCCGGCCAGCTGTCCGACCTTCAGACCTTCGCTGACCGCCGACACCACCACCACCACCTTCTCATGGCCGATCATCATCGGTTCGTGAGTTGGACGAGGCGCCGGACTTTGCGCGCGACGTCCCGCGGCCCGGGACAAAACTCCTCAGCTGGCCCGCCGGCTGGGCTTTGTGTACAGTCCAGCACCCGGGACAACTCATCATTCACCCAGCCACGGCCGAGTCGGTCAATGAATTGCCGTCGGGAATTTGTCCCATATTTTGACCTTTTGTCCCTTATTTGGGAATGAGGAAGTCGGTGACACCACCCATTACTCCAGAGTTACTCCAGCGTTTTGTGTCAATCTTCAGTTTAAACCAGCATCTGCAGTTCCTTCCTACACAAACTATTCTGCGGTTTGTTTCAAGTGATGACCAATGATTTCTCAAGGGGCAGCAGCGACGGAGAGGGGAAAGTGCTGAATGGAAATGTCTTTCTGTGGCAACTTTTGTTGCTTCTGATCGCTCCAGCTGGTAATCTGCTATATAAACATCCAGGAATATTTCCCAAACGCTGTACTGTAAACCACTGTAATCACACCAGGACCTCCTCAAGGTCAGTTTTCCAGACTTTATGTTGAGTTTTAACAGCAATTTAGGAGAAGCAAGTGGTGAAATATTGTGCCTGGTATATGGAGTGCCTCAGGCCGTGCTTCAGTGGATTTAAATGTCAGTGAGTGTGTTCACAAACTCTCTCACATATTGAGATACAGCGCGGAAATGTTGTGGATGGGACAGGTTTAGAGGGATATGGGCCAAACGCATGCAGGTGGGACTAGTGTAGATGGGGCATGTTGGTCTGTGGGCAGGTGGGACTAGTGTAGATGGGGCATGTTGGTCTGTGGGCAGGTGGGACTAGTGTAGATGGGGCATGTTGGTTGGGGTGGGAAGGTGGGACTAGTGTAGATGGGGCATGTTGGTCTGTGGGCAGGTGGGACTAGTGTAGATGGGGCATGTTGGCCGGGGTGGGCAAGTTGGTGATGTAGGGCATGTTTCCACCCTCTGTGACTCTGTGACCATAAGACTTAGGAACAGAATGAGGCCATTCAGCCCATCGAGTCTACTCCACTATTCAACCATCTACTTTTCCCCATTCCTCCTGCCTTCTCTCCGTAACCTTTGACACCCGCACTAATGACCCCATGACTAAGTGGCAAAGTTTGACAGTCAAGCAGGGAAACATTGCTGGTAATACAGTACGATGCGGTACGATGCGGTACGATGCGGTGCGGTACGATGCGGTGCGGTACGATGCGGTACGCTATGATGCGACACGGTACGATGCGATACGGTACGATGCGACGCGGTACGCTACGACGCGGTACGCTATGATGCGACGCGGTACGCTACGATGCGACGCGGTACGCTACGATGCGGTACGCTACGGTGCGGTACGCTACGCTACGATGCGGTACGCTATGATGCGACACGGTACGATGCGATACGGTACGATGCGACGCGGTACGCTACGACGCGGTACGCTATGATGCGACGCGGTACGATGCGATACGCTACGATGCGACGCGGTACGCTACGACGCGGTACGCTACGGTACGCTACGATGCGATACGCTACGATGCGGTACGCTACGATGCGACGCGGTACGCTACGGTACGCTACGATGCGATACGCTACGACGCGGTACGCTACGATGCGACGCGGTACGCTACGGTACGCTACGATGCGATACGCTACGACGCGGTACGCTACGATGCGACGCGGTACGCTACGGTGCGACGCGGTACGCTACAGTGCGCTACGGTACGCTACGGTACGATACAATGTGTCTCGGAGGGGGTGAGCTGTATTGCTGAAGGTGCTCTGCAGTTTGATGCAGAATGTATCAGGACTCTGACATCTGTTTGTGAGGGTGATCATTACACAGCCCAGAATAATCTGCAAGATCCAATCTGTGGGGCAATTTATTCCCAGGATTTAATGAGATTGAGGAGAATAGATTATCTGTTGCTTCAGAGAAGAAAGTATGAAATAATGTAATTAATTCTGCATTGCAGGCGGCACTGGGACAATGATGGGATCCAGATAATGTCACTGCTTCTACTGATAAAATATAATTGCATCGTGCACATTGGCGAATGATGCCAACTCCAGGAGACTTGTGTAGGAAGGAACTGCAGATGCTGTTTTAAACCAAAGATAGACACAAAATGCTGGAGTAACTCAGCGGGACAGGCAGCATCTCTGGAGAGAAGGAATGTAGTCATAGATAGTCTTCATCATGGTCGAAGGGAGGTCGAAGGGAGGTCGTCTTCAATCTCCACTATTCCGTGTCCAATTTTCCCGATGTTAGTCAAAGCTGGTCGAGGCTAGTCGAGGCTAGTTGAGGCTGGTCGAGGCTGGTCGAGGCTAGTTGAGGCTGGTCGAACCTGGTCGAAGCTGGTCGAAGCTGGTCGAGGCTGGTCGAGGCTAGTTGAGGCTAGTCGAGGCTAGTTGAGGCTAGTTGAGGCTAGTTGAGGCTAGTTGAGGCTAGTCGAGGCTAGTTGAGGCTGGTCGAGGCTAGTTGAGGCTAGTTGAGGCTAGTCGAGGCTGGTCGAGGCTAGTTGAGGCTAGTCGAGGCTAGTCGAGGCTAGTTGAGGCTAGTTGAGGCTAGTTGAGGCTAGTCGAGGCTAGTCGAGGCTGGTCGAGGCTGGTTGAAGCTATTCGAGGCTAGTCGAGGCTAGTCGAGGCTAGTTGAGGCTGATCGAGGCTGGTCGAGGCTAGTTGAGGCTGGTCGAGGCTAGTTGAGGCTAGTTAGAGGCTAGTCTTCTACATAGTCGAAGGAGGTCTTCAACATGTCATTTTTTCAAACTTCTAAACTGGACAATTAGGTCTCCCAAGTGGGACAGTTCGCTAAGGCAGATGATTGATTTAAAGGAAAAAGAGAAATAATTTAGAAAATGTCACATAGAGGTTTCGGTTTATCGGTTTGAAAGTTTGATTTGCCTGCGATCCAAACTGATTTTGTGTACAAAGTCATGAGGGGAATAGACACAAAATGCTGGAGTAACTCAGCGGGACAGGCAGCGTCTCTGGAGAGAAGGAATGGGTGACGTTTCAGGTCAGGGACAGTCAGAAGAAGGGTCTTGACACGAAACGTCACCCATTCCTTCTCTCCAGAGATGCTGCCTGTCCTGAAGAGTTACTCCAGCATTTTGTGTCTGTCTTTGGTTTAAACCAGCATCTGCAGTTCCTTCCTACTCAATAGAGGAATAGATCGGGTAGACGCACAGAGTCTCTTGCCTAGAGTAGGGGGATCAAGAACCAGAGGACATAGGTTCAAGGTGAGGGGGGAAAGATTTAATAAGAGCCTGAGAGGTAATGCTTTTTCATACAAAGGGTGATGGGTGTATGGAACAGGCTGCCAGAGGAGGTAGTTGAGGCTGGGACTATCGCAACGTTTAAGAAACAGTTAGACCAGTTTGGAGGGATATGGACCAAGCGCAGGCAGGTGGGACGTGTAAATAGTACATGTTGACCAGTGTGGGCAAGTTGGGCCGAAGGGCCTGATTGAGTCTAGACATAAATACAATCAAGTACAAACTCCAGTCCAACAGGTAGATCAGAGGGGAAGATACAGAGTGCAGGATATAGTTCTCAGCATTGTAGAGCACCAGTTCCACAGACAAAGTCCAATGTCCACAATGGGGTAGAGGTGAATCAGACAGTTCCCTAGCTTATGGAAGGGCTGTTCAGAAGCCTGATAACAGAGGGGAAGAAGCTGTTCTTTGAGTAGATGTCAGGGTGTGAGTTGCAGTTGTGTGGGGTAGAGGAGCTGGGATATTAGGCTTCATCCACCCTGCATCACGACTGGTGCAGTAACTCAAACACCCTGGAACGATGGAGATTACAGAGAATGGTGGATACTGCCCGCTCCGTCCCAGGAACAGGCCCTTCGGCCCACCCAGTCCGTGCCGACAGCGATCCCCGCACACTAACACTATCCTACACACACACTAGGGACAATTTACATCTGCACCAAGCCAATTAACCTACAAACCTGCACGTCTTTGGAGTGCGGGAGGAAACCGGAGCATCCGGAGAAAACCCACGCAGGTCACAGGGAGAACGTGCAAACTCCGTACAGACAGCACCCGTGGTCAGGATGGAACCCGGGTCTCCGGCGCTGCGAGGCAGCAGCTCTACCCGCTGCGCCCCCGTGCTGCCCTGAAGTGGCCTTTTAAACCTCCTGGTCTCCCTGTTCAACGTCAGCTTCGATTAGCCGGAGATATCACCGTCAGTGCTGCCTTTAATGACAGCAGGTACTACAATGCCACATCTGGAAACATCAGCCGTGCAAGGAAGATGGATGGGAGTGTTTGTTTGTTTAATTGCTTTGATGTACATCGCCCAATCTCCCAGCTAATGGGATTAAACTGTAAATGCTGCTGCTGCTGATGTAGAGTTTTATTGTCCCAGATGTGGCCCAGATAGGACAATGAAAGCTCAGTGTGTCTATAGACCATATATACACAATAAATAAACAAATATACTGCAATAATAATAATAGCCTGTTGTCGTCAGAGCTTATTTGATGTTGTGTTTAATAGCCTGATGGCTGTGGGGAAGAATCTGTTCCTGAACCTGGACGTTACAGTTTTCAGGCTCCTGTACCTTCTTCCCGATGGCAATGGAGGGATGAGTGTGTGGCCAGGATGGTGTGGGTCTCTGATGATTTTGGCTGCCTTTTTGAGGCAGCGACTGCGATAGATCCCTTCGATGGTGGGGAGGTCAGAGCCGGTGATGGACTGGGCAGTGGTCACAACGTTCAAGTTGCCGTACCAGGCCACGATGCAACCGGTCAGCATGCTCTCCACTGTTCACCTGTACAATCTCTCTAACATACCCACTAACTAGCCCCTGGAAAGTCACAGTCAATGAAGGATTGAAACCCGTGGGAGAACAACTGGTGGAAACCCACAGCCGTTTCCCAATTTACCGGCTTTGGGAAAATAAGTGTTTTAATTTACAAGAGTGGAGATGTTGGTGTCGGGCGGACGGACATCATCATTAATATCACTCGCAGACGAGGACAATACTGAGATGAGAATTCATCCCACGTGGACAAGAACAAATCACAGCAAGTGTGAGCCTAACACCATCACTGATAGACCCAGTCAGAGTCACAGAGTGATACAGCACGGAAACAGGCCCTTCGGCCCAACTTGCCCATGCCGACCAACATGCCCCATCTACACTAGTCCCACCTGCCAGCGTTTGGCCCATATCCCTCCAAACCTGTCCTATCCATGTACCTGTCTAACTGTTTCTTAAACGTTGGGATAGTCCCAGCCTCAACTATCTCCTCTGGCAGCTTGTTCCATACACCCACCACCCTCTGTGTGAAAAAGTTACCCCTCAGGTTCCTATTAAACCTTTCCCCTTCACCTTACACCTATGTCCCCGGTTCTTGATTCTACCACCCAGGGTAAAAGACTCTGCATTCACCCGAAGGTACACAAAATGCTGGAGTAACTCAGTGGGTCAGGCAGCATCTGTGGAGAACATGGATAGGTGACGTTTCACAGAGTGCTGGAGTAACTCAGTGGGTCAGGCAGCATCTGTGGAGAACATGGATAGGTGACGTTTCACAGAGTGCTGGAGTAACTCAGAGGGTCAGGCAGCATCTGTGGAGAACATGGATGGGTGACGTTTCGGGCCAAGGCCCTTCTTCTCTCCAGAGACGCTGCCTGCCCCACTGAGTTCCTCCAGCATTTTGTGTCTATCTTCGATTTAAACCAGCATCTGCAGTTCCTCCCTTCACATCCTGCGCATTCACCCAATCTAGTCCTCTCATGAGGAACATATTTGAATCACAGAGAACTGTTGAAGCAGACTCACTTCTGAAGCCTGTAATATACACAGTAAGTGCAGTTTTTTGTGTGTGATTTTGTTTGTAACTCATGAAGAACTCTAGCTGACAGAGATAGATGCAGGGAGTGAGCTGAACAAGCTGGCTCTTTACTGATCCACTGATAATTATCTTTTACAATCCATCCAGACTTGTCAAGACTAACATCTGACCATAGATATTACACCACAGCCAATCTGTGTGTGTGTGTGTCTTCTCCCCACTTGTCCTCATTAGCCCAATGTCTTCCCTTCAACAAATCTGATGAGTTCCAATCTTTGAGCCTTTTGCTTTATTGACTGTTTCACATCCAACCAAAGCTCTCCTGTCAACAGCGGCCCAGTTTATACAGAGTTAGATGTAGCTCTTAGGGCTAACGGAATCAAGGGATATGGGGAGAAAGCAGGAACGGGGTACTGATTGTGGATGATCAGCCGTGATCACATTGAATGGGGTGGGAGATTGCAACCTTCATGTGGCTCGCCCTGTTTCGACGAATGCAATCAACCCGGCGTGCACAATCAAATAAGATCAAATAGAACAAGTTGTCCTACAACTTTAGACTGTGCACGCCATACACAAGAAGAAGAAGCTCACATTGAATGGCTCGAAGGGCCGAATGGCCTACTCCTGCACCTGTTTTCTATGTTTCTATGTTTAAAAAGGAACTGCAGATGCTGAAAAATCGAAGGTAGACAAAAGTGCTGGAGAAACTCAGCGGGTGAGGCAGCATCTATGAAGCGAAGGAAATAGGCAACGTTTCGGGTCGAGACCCTTCTTCAGACTTCATTCTGAAGCGTTGCCTATTCCTTCGCTCCATAGATGCTGCCTCGCCCGCTGAGTTTCTCCAACATTTTTGTCTACCTTCTATGTTTCTATGTCTGCTTCCCAGAGAGGTCGCGGCATTACCTTCAGGAGCAGCGGGCACATTGTTAGCTGTGTCCGTGCCGACCAGTATTGATCCTCTTCCAAAGTTGCCAAAGCAGGTGATCGGGAGAGGATTGCACCCTCTCTCTGGGCAGAATCAATAATCAATAACCCCAAAATCAATAACCCCACTCTCACCATCGACGGCACCACTGTCTCCCCATCTCCCCAGGCCCGCAACCTTGGCGTGATCTTTGATTCCACCCTCTCCCTTGAGCCTCACATCCGCCATGTCATTAAAACCACCTTCCTTCATCTCCGCAACATCGCCAAACTCAGACCCTCTCTCACACCTCCCGCTGCTGAAAGACTCATCCATGCCTTCATCTCCTCCCGACTGAACTATTGCAACTCACTTCTCCTTGGCATCAGCTCCACCTACATCAACCTGACTCCAACCTGGTCCAGAACGCAGCCGCCCGACTCATCACCCACACCAAATCCTGGCATCACATCACTCCAGGTCCTCAATCAACTTCACTGGCTTCCCATCTCCCACCGGATCACCTACAAAATCCTGATCCTCACCTACAAAGCCCTCTACCTATCTGGCCCCCCCATATCTCACTGACCTCCTCTCCCCCTACCAACCCTCACGGTCCCTCAGATCCACATCAGCCGGTCTCCTCTCCATCCACAAGTCCAACCTCCGCAGTTTTGGGGACAGAGCCTTCTCCAGGGCAGCTCCCAGGCTCTGGAACTCCCTCCCCCAACTGATCCGCAATTCCGTGTCCCTCACCATCTTCCAGTCCCGCCTCAAGACCCATCTCTTCACCTCTGCCTATCCTTAGCCCCACGTCCCCCTCCCTTTTCATCTGTGCATTAATTGCCTCATATTGTGTTTTGTATTGAATTCTGTCTTTACTTTGTGTACTAGTCATGTCTCTACTATTTATTTCATTCCCCTTACATGTTTTTCCTCTACCTGCTCAATTTTTGTAAGGTGTCCCTGAGACTCTTGAAAGGCGCCAATAAATAAAATGTATTATTATTATTATTATTAGAGGTGGACTGTGTATATGCTCGCTAACTTACAGACATGGCTTCATGCAGAGTCAGAGTCACCCAGCACGGAAACAGGCCCTTCAGCCCAACTCATCCACGCCGACCAACATGTCCCATCTACACCGGACCCACCTGCCCGCGTTTGGCCCACATCCCCCTAAACCTGTCCTATCTATGTATCGGTCCACATGTATTTTAAATGTTTAGATCAGGGTATTGTCACGTGTAGTGGGGTACAGTGAAAAGCTGTTTTGTTGCGTGCTATCCAGTCAGCGGAAATACAACACATAGGAATAACGTTTAGTGCAAGATAAATTAAGCCGATATGTCAGAATTTATGAATTCTCGTTCCATACAGTGAAAACGGTGTCCTTCACGCTCCTATTAAACCTTCCCCCCCTCACCTTAAACCCATGTCCTCTGCTTTCCCGGGGCAGCGTAAGGTGTGGATGGGGACAGGATGGTGGGTGGTTTGTGTCAGGCCGTGAGCCCTGATAGATCGGCAACAAGGTTGTTCACATCAGAGGGGAGGGGGCTCCTCAAACTGTGGAGCATCCTGGTCAATACAGCTCACCCCCTCCGTGACACACAGGTCAACCTGAGGAGCCCCTTCAGCAACAGTCTGGTCCCACCAAGATGCAGCACAGAATGCCACAGGAGATCTTTCTTCCCAACTTGACCTGTGGCTATCAAACTGTACAACTCCTCCCCCTTCTGTCGAGGGGTAGACTGAGACTGAAACTCACTCCCCCCCAGCCCCCCCCAGCCCCAATCTTTGCACATCCCCAATCCTTTCCACTCATTTAATTTCATGTTTCATGGGTCTTGGTGTCTATTATACCTGTTGGCAGATTAATTTCCCTCCTGGGATAACTAAAGTTCTATCGTATTGTATGGTATCCTATTGTCTGGGCAGTTTCTAGCACAATGTGGAAAGTTTGAAAGAGTGAATGGGCCAGGATACTGGGAAGTTGCAATGCAAGGCAGCTGTATGTCCGTCTGTCCGTCTCTCTGTCTGTGGCAGTGCAGGTTGTGAGTGAGTTAACACTGAGCTCAGTGTTGGCCTGACGCACATTGTGAAAAGCTGGTGTCAGAGCACAACATGTTACATGTTATTAGCTTCAGTGCAGAGTCGAGAGGGACACCAGCAGATAACACACACACAATGTGTTGCTAAGGAACTGCAGATGCTGGTTTAAAATTGGTCTCAGATTTTGGGCAGCATATCACCAAGTGCCGGCTCTGGAGTGGGTCCAGAGGAGGTTTACAAGAATGATCCCAGGAATCAGTAGGTTAACCTATGATTAGCATTCGACAGCACAGGGCCTGTACTTGCTGGAGTTTAGAAAAATGAGGGGGGACCTCATTGAAATGTACAGAATAGTGAAAGGCCCGGATAGAGTGGATGTGGAGAGGATGTTTCCACTAGTGGGAGAGTCTAGGACTAGAGGGCACAGCCTCAGAATTAAAGGATGTTCCTTTAGGAAGGAGATGAGGAGGAATTTCTTTAGTGAGAGGGTGGTGAATCTGTGGAATTCTTTGCCACAGACGGCTGTGGAGGCCACAAGTCAGTGGATATGTTTAATTCTTGATTAGTACTGGTGTCAGGGGTTGTGGGGAGAAGGCAGGAGAATGGGGATAGGAGGGAGAGATAGATCAGCCATGATTGGATGGCAGAGTAGACTTGATGGGCCGAATGGCCTAATTCTGCTCCTATCACTTAGGATCTTGTGAGACCAAAGTTAAGCACACAAAGCTGGAGTAACTCAGCGGGACAGGCAGCATCTCTGGAGAGAAGGAATGAGTAACTTTTCGGGCCGAGACCCTTCTTCAGACTGACCCGAAACGTCACCCATTCATTCTCTCCAGAGATGCTGCATGTCCCGCTGAGTTACTCCAGCATTTTGTGTCTATCCAGAGAGGTTTAGCAGTGGGTTTTCAGAGCCTCGTACCTGGGTTCTGACACGCACAAGATGCAAGCTCGTGCAAGATGCAGGTACTCACATTGTGTCGTGAGGCTTCCTGCTATTTATAGCCTCTTGCTAATCAGAGATTTAATTATCATTGTGAGTTGCAGCAATTAGTATGTCAAGCTGGAGAGAGATATACACACCAGTGCAGCAGCTTCAATGACAGGAAATAAAAATCAGATGAAATCTAATGAATAGTTTAGGCCAATTTTCTTTAACAAGACATCGATGTACACACACCCATCGGCCTTGCTGACATCTCCAGCTGTTGTTGATATTGTTGCAAGCATGTGGTGCAGCGGGTAGAGCTGCTGCCTCACAGCGCCAGAGAGTCGGTATGTCAAAGAGGATTCTCTTGAACCTCTACAGGTGCACGGTAGAGAGTATACTGACCGGTTGCATCGTGGCCTGGTTCGGCAACTTGAACGTCCAGGAGCGAAAAAGACTACAAAAAGTTGTGACCACTGCCCAGCCCATCACCGGCTCTGCCCTCCCCACCATCGAGGGGATCTATCGCAGTCGCTGCCTCAAAAAGGCAGCCAACATCATCAAGGAGCCATACCATCCTGGCCACACACTCATCTCACCATTGCTATCGGGAAGAAGGTACAGGAGCCTGAAAACTGTAACGTCCAGGTTCAGTAACAGCCTCTTCCCCACAGTCATCAGGCTATTAAACACGACATCCTCATAAGAAATTAACTACAATAGACTATTATTATTGCACTGTTAGGAATGCGTGAGGAATCCACTGTGGTGGATGTTGATGTTAACTTTGATGTAGTTGTGTGTCTTGTTGCTGCATGGTAAATCGAGTTTCACAGTACCTTCATTGGTACACGTGACAACAAACTGAAACCTTTATCCTGTATCTGTCCACAACGGCTCGATCGGAATCATCTGTTGTGGATTCTGGAAAAAACTCTGGAACGAAATATTTGAAATCTTCACAAAACTATTTAAAATAAAACTCATACCAAAAGCAGAATGGATTATTTTTGGAATAACGGAAGGTAGCCCTGAACTAAACGTGTTTCAAAAGAATTTACTTAATTACGGGCTAATACAGGGAAAAAAGCTTAAATTCTGGAAAAATGCTCCTATACCAACAATAAAAATGTGGATTTCAAACATGTTTGAAACATTACATCTGGAAGAGATGAGATTCCTCCTAGCAGGCAAAGCAGACCACTTCCAAAAGACGTGGTCTGCATTTATGGAACTATTACAAGCATAAGGTGCAATAGTAATTTAAAAAATAAATGGTACCAGGATCTCAATCAATCAATCAATCAATCAATCAATCAATCAATCAATCAACAGTTGTACAGTGCAAAATGAGAAGACGTTTCCCAGGGAATACCGGAGCATCGCACATGAAACTTAAAACATTTCACACATAATAACAGTAAAAACAATCCAGTCCCTGATGGAACAGTATAGATAGTTAAAAGCAGGTAAAACAACAACGTTAAAATATAGTAAAACCAATCATTAAAATGTCCGGGGCAGCTGATTTGAGTGGCCAGTGCCAGTTATTAAAGTGTCCGTGCCAAGTCTCAGAATCAGGTGACTGTGAGTACAGAGTGACTGTTTAGCAGCCTCACAGCCTGTGGCAGGAAGCTGTTTAGCAGTCTGGTAGTCCGGGCTTTGATGCTGCGATATCTCTTGCCTGATGGCAGGTGATCCAAGTGTATGTGGAGGGGGTGCAGTTTGTCCTCAGCAATTCTCTGAGCTTTTTTCAGACAGCGGCTCTGGAACATTTCTTGTACCGAGGGTAGGGAGACGCCAATGATCCTCTCTGCTCCAATCACTACCCTCTGCAGAGCCTTCCGTACCTGGTATCGGGGGGTAAAAAATACGGTTGGTATATCCCTTTTTGCGGAGTTTTTTAATTTTTTATAATAGAGCGATTGTTGCTCTTTCATTCTTTCTTTCCTTTCTTTACTTCCTTCTCTAACTTCTTCTCTAAGGGGCTTTCTTTTCCCAACACTTTCCTGCACCTTCACGACTCTTGCTCACTTTCCTTACTTCTTTT
Organism: Amblyraja radiata; assembly: GCF_010909765.2. NCBI lineage: Eukaryota > Metazoa > Chordata > Chondrichthyes > Rajiformes > Rajidae > Amblyraja > Amblyraja radiata. The sequence continues at coordinate 36,521,239 of NC_045980.1, forward strand.
ATTTCTACCTTTTTTAAAGCTCGAAAAATGAAGGGATACAACAAATGTAATGAGATATATGTGGTGTGTATTACTGCAACTTAATGTACTTCTAATAAAAATAACATTAAAAAAAAAAAAAAAAAGGAATCATGTGTTGTCTTTCCGCTGACTGGTTAGCACGCAACAAAAAAGCTTTTCTCTGTACCTCGGTACACGTAACAATAAACTAGACTGGTCTATCTCTCTCTCCCGTCCCCTCACACTGCACAGCCTTATCTTAAAATTGATTACATTGAATTGACGTTGATTAAAAAAACGTCTCCTGCCTGATAAAACCATCTCCAGGGGAGGAGGAGGAGGAGGGGGGGATTCAGGAAATCTTCAATCTTCTCTGCACCCACAACTATCTTTAATAATAGTTTAAAAGCGTGAATGAATTGTGGCGGTGTAGATAGGCCGGGCCTGTTATCTCAATGTGCCTGCGTTTTATTCCAGGCTGAGCAGACTCAGATAGGACAAGGTGTTCACTCAGAATACTAATGTCAGTTAAGCATTGAGGTACAGATCAAGCAGCATCTAAATTGGACAGTAGACAGGCTCCAGCAGCTTCTACTGTAGAGGGTGATAGATATTTACACAGTGTAGCACAGAGCACATGCATAATAATACCAGCACTCTGCCACCAGTTGTCACAGTCACTTATGTATTTCTGCAGGCAATGTAATGGGTAAAGTGCAGGAAGGAACTGCAGATGCTGGTTTAAACCGAAGATAGACACAAAATGCTGGAGTCTTCTTCTTCTTCTTCTTGCGAATGAAACATAAATAAACCAAAGGAATAGTTAGAACTCAAGCCGGGTGTTGAGCAGCCAGGTTGCTGCCTCTGTTGGCGTCAATGTCTGCCAGGCCCTGACACGGCTCCATTTGGTGGGTGGTTGAGCGGGCACCCAGAGATGACACGGTTGGCTGTCTGCTGTTCACAGGCTGGGCTCTGGTGGAGGGAGCCCCCATCTCCACACGCTGGCATTGAAACGCCCAACTCCAGTACCAAGTCTGTTGAGCTTCACCCATGGGGAGGGTCAGACCCTGGACAGCTTTTATCTGGTGAAGAGATGTAGCTGTGTATAGCTGGAGTAACTAACTCAGCGGGACAGGCAGGCAGCATCTCTGGAGAGATGGAATGGGTGATGTTTCGGGTCGAGACCCTTCTAGATTAGATTATTCCAGCCTTTGAGATAAAACTGTTCAGAATGGAGAAGTGGTTTATTTGTGTAATGAACTTTAACTGTGAACTAATGGCCCACACACACGATATTCCCACCAGAGAGGGAACTGAGTTTCAGAAGAATCATTCATCGTTAAAAATGAGGAGAATCTTCTTCACCCAGAGAGTTGTGAATCTGTGGAATTCTCTGCCACAGAAGGCAGTGGAGGCCGATTCACGGGATGTTTTCAAGAGAGAGTTAGATTTAGCTCTTGGAGCTAACGGAATCAAGGGATGTGGGGAAAAAGCAGGAACGGGGTATTGATTGGGGATGATCAGCCATGATCATATTGAATGGCGGTGCTGGCTGGAAAGGGCCGAATGGCCTACTCCTGCACCTATTGTCTATATTTCTAACCTGTACCCATGAAGAGTCTGATCTTGCATTCACAGGTCGGCACGGTGGTGCAGCGGGTAGAGCTGCTGCCTCACAGCGCCAGAGACCCGGGTTCCATCCTGACCTCGGGTGCTGTCTGTACGGAGTTTGCACGTTCTCACCGTGACCGCGTGGGTTTTCTCCGGGTGATCCGGTTTCCTCCCACGCTCCATAGACATGTTGAGACCTCGTACACATTGGACTTTGTCTCTGGATCTGATGCGCTACAATGCTGAGAACAACATTCTGCACTCTGTACCTGGAGACCAAACTTCAAGGCACTCTCTTATCAATGGTGATAATAAACACTGAAAAAAAGAGAGAGAAAGAGAGAGAGGGAGAGAGAGAGAGAGACAGAGAGAGGATACTATGTTTGTTCACAAATTGAACTTAGCTAATGAGATTATCGCTGTGTTTTACACAGACTACAGAGTGCCGGTGTAACTGCCATCTGTGAATATCATATTAACCGCTCAGCAATTTGCATCTCCCATTGCAAACCCTTCTTGTCTTACAATAATTGTGTGGAGAAGAATAAAGCAGTTTCTACTTGAATGAGCCCCCTGCTGTGTGAAGGCACATCATCTCCTTGATGGCAACTCGCATTGTCCCTTTGTGTCTCCAATCTGTCTGACATCACAAAGCTCAGCACACAGACAGACAGACAGACAGACAGCTCCGCTGGTCTCAACATCGGGCCAGACATGTGTGAAGGAGACCTCGTGTAGGAAGGAACTGCAGGTGCTGGTTTACACCAAAGGTAGACACAAAAAGCTGGAGCTGCCAAGTTATTCACGGTGCCTGAGTACAGTGACATTAATAAACCTCAACCTCAGTGTGAAAGATTTTAAATATTCCTATGAAGATAGTTCAAGCTCAAGTTCAAGTTCAAGTGAGTTTATTGTCATGTGTCCCTGTATAGGACAATGAAATTCTTGCTTTGCTTAAGCACACAGAAAATAGTAGGCATTGACTACAAAACAGATCAGTGTGTCCATATACCGTTATATAAATATATACACACACGAATAAATAAACTGATAAAGTGCAAATAACAGATAATGGGTTATTAATAATCAGAGTTTTGTCCGAGCCAGGTTTAATAGCCTGATGGCTGTGGGGAAGTAGCTATTCCTGAACCTGGTTGTTGCAGTCTTCAGGCTCCTGTACCTTCTACCTGAAGGTAGCAGGGAGATGAGTGTTTGGCCAGGATGGTGTGGGTCTTTGATGATACTGCCAGACACACAAATCTGGAGTAACTCAGCAGGACAGGCAGCATCTCTGGAGAGAAGGAATGGGAGACGTTTCGGGTCGAGACCTTTCTTCAGACTGAGAGTCAGGGGAGAGGGAAACGAGAGAGATATGAACAGGTGCATAGAACAAATGAATGAAAGAAACGCAAATAGACACATCAAAGCCAGCAACGGAGCGGTGGAGCCCACAATGGTTTATTGTTGGCTGTGGGGAAGGTGACAATGAGTGATACAAACAGCGAAACTCAGCAGGATGTCAATGAAACGAATACTGTCGGGAGAAGGGCCTCGGCCCGAAACGTCACCCATTCCTTCTCTCCAGAGATGCTGCCTGACCCGCTGAGTTACTCCAGCACTCTGTGAAACGTCACCTATCCATGTTCTCCACAGATGCTGCCTGACCCGCTGAGTTACTCCAGCACTTTGTATCTTGCTTTGTAAACCAGCACCTGCAGTTCCATGTGTCTATTCTAAGATGGACACAAAATGCTGGAGTAACTCAGCGGGACAGGCAGCATCTCTGGAGAGAAGGAATGGGTGACGTTTTGGGTGGAGACCCTTCTTCAGATACAATATTGAGTGCAGCTCGGTTCGGCTGGAATCTCAAGCAAGAGGTAAAGTGCTGGAGGAACTCGGCGAGCCAGGCAGCATCCGTTGGGGGATGTGGACAGGTGATGTTCCAGGTCAGGACTGTCGTAAAATGATCTGTTCCTTCTCGATTCTAACCTGCAGTTTCCCTTGTCAACTTGTCATAGGGGCAGCACGGTGGCGCAGCGGGTAGAGCTGCTGCCTCACAGCGCCGGTGACCCGGGTTCCATCCCGACTACGGGTGCTGTCTGTACGGAGTTTGTACGTTCTCCCCGTGACCTGCGTGGGTTTTCTCCGAGATCTGCAGTTTCCTCCCACACTCCAAAGACGTACAGTTTCTAGTGGGTGTAGGATAGTGTTAGTGTGCGGGGATCGCTGGTCGGTGCAGACCCGGTGGGCCGAAGGGCCTGTTTCCACGCTGTATCTCTAAACTAAATTCAACCTGCCCACTTCACCAGTCTGTTTATATCCTGCTGCAAACCTCATTTGTTTCAAACGCCACATTTAGCAACTGTGTCTTGCCTTCTGGCCTCTGATACGATACCAAAAAACCATATAACAATTTCAACACGGAAACAGGCCATCTCGGCCCTTCTAGTCCGTGCCCAACACTTACAGTAGAACTTTATTTATCCCAGGAGGGAAAATCGATCTGCCAACAGTCATAGAAACACAACATACATGAACTAAGCAACGAGCTGCATGGAGACACCTATAACACCTATGGGTCAAAGAGCAACCATGGTCAACAGCTTCCAGTGGCCACATACTAATGGCCCCGGCTACAACTTTGCTGATATAAGTCTGTAACATGGAACCTTTCCCACATCCCTCTGGAATTCCAAGCCACAGAATTCCAAGACGCAGAATCAGCATGATTTTATGATTAGCAACTGCTTGGGACTCTTTTGAAGTTGCCTCCCTGGAGGCTCAGTGGTTGGGTTTGTTCAGTTGTGGTCGCCCTGCTGTGGGAAGTGTGCGGAGAAGATTCACGAGGATGTTGCCGGCTGGGACTCGAGGGCCTGGGCTACAGGGAGAGGTTGAGCAGACTGGGACTCTACTCCTTGGAGCGCAGGAGACTAATGAACAGGAGGGGAATAGATCGGGCAGACACACAGAGTCTTTTACCCAGAGTAGGGGAATCAAGAACCAGGGGACACGGGTTTAAGGTGAGAGGGGAAAGATTTAATATGAACCTGAGGGGCAACTTTTTCGCTCAGAGGGTGGTGGGTGTATGGAACGAGCTGAGCTGCCAGAGGAGATAGTTGAGGCAATGTTTAAAAATAATTGAAGATAGACACAAAAAGCTGGAGTAACTCAGCGGGACAAGCAGCATCTCCGGAGAGAAGGAATGGGTGATGTTTCAGGTCGAGACCCTTCTTCAGACAAGGTTGAGGGATAGAAAAGGTTTCGAGGGATTTGGACCAAATGTGGGGAGGTGGGATGGGTCAGCATGGACGCGTTGGGCCGAAGGGCCTGTTTCCGAGCTCTCTGACTCTATGACCAAGGCTTGGACTGATGGAGACTTGGACATGGAGGGTTCAGAGGGAAAGGTGCAAAGGTGTTGGGCTGCAGGAGAGGTTCTGGAGTGAAGCATATTTCACTATCTTCACCGGAGACAAAATAATATTGTTTGCCGTAATCTTCGCATCAGACTAGAGGCAATTATCATTATGCTCGCTTCTCCACGCACATTAATGTACATTTGCGCGATGTGACGGATAAATATAATCTTGCATTAATGCTCTCTGCCTGAGGGCGACAGGACTCGACATTTAATGGAGTCACTTTGATTGTCGGCTAAGAGATGATGGGGTTTTCACACTCACGGCTGGCTCCATGAGCACGACCTGCAGTGTGACCTTGCCTGAGCATTACAGAGTTATAGGGAGACAAAACTACTGGAGCAACTCAGCGGGCCAGGCAGCATCTATGATCGGTGACGTTTCGGATCGAGACCACGAAGGATTAGGTGACGTTTCGGGTCGAGACCCGGAAGGGTCTCGACCCGAAACGTCACCTATTCCTTCGCTCCATAGATGCTGCCTCACCCGCTGAGTTCCTCCAGCATTTTTGTCATCAGTCTGAAGAAGGGCCTCGACCCGAAACGTCGCCTATTCCTTCGCTCCATAGATGCTGCCTCACCCGCTGAGTTCCTCCAGCATTTTTGTCATCAGTCTGAAGAAGGGTCTCGACCCGAAACGTCACCTATTCCTTCTCTCCAGAGATGCTGCCTCACCCGCTGAGTTCCTCCAGCATTTTTGTCATCAGTCTGAAGAAGGGCCTCGACCTGAAACGTCACCCATTCCTTCTCTCCAGAGATGCTGCCCGTCCCACTGAGTTACTCCAGCATTTTTTGTGTCCACCATCTACACACTAGGGACAATTTACAGAAGCCAATTAACCTACAAACCTACAAACCTCTTTGGAGTGCGGGAGGAAACCGGAGCACCCGGAGAAAACCCACGCGGTCACTGGGAGAACGTGCAAACTCCATACAGACAGCACCCGTAGTCAGGATCGAACCCGGGTCCCGGGCGCTGTGAGGCAGCAGCTCTACCCGCTGCACCTTCTTCAGACTAAATGCTTGTTAGTTTATTAGCATTGGCAGTGAGCACTTCGATTAATTTGTCTTTTCCTCCTTTATATTTATTCCGGGTTTGGACAATGTCCATTCTCTGAGTTTTACCCAGGGAGAAACGTAGACAATAGGTGGAGGAGTAGAGGCCATTCGGCCCTTCGAGCCTGCACCGTTCGCCATTCAATATGATCATGGCTGATCATCCAACTCAGTATCCTGTACCTGCCTTCTCCCCATACCCCCTGATCCCTTTAGCCACAAGGGCCACATCTAACTCCCTCTTAAATATAGCCAATGAACTGTGTGGCCTCAACTACCCTCTGCGGCAGAGAGTTCCACAGATTCACCACTCTCTGTGTGTGTGAGACAGCGCCTCCAGGAGTCATCATTAGGTGGCAGCAGAGAGCAGTGTTCCATCACTCCCACTGGCCACCCGGTTGCTCCCATTCCCACACTGACCGTTCTGTCCTGGGCCTCCTCCATTGTCAGAGTGAGGCCCAGCGCAAATTGGAGGAACAGCACCTCATATTTCACGGGCAGTTTACACCCCAGCGGTATGAACATTGACTTCTCTAACTTCAGTTAGCCCTTGCTTTCCCTCTCTCCCCATCCCCTCCCCAGGTCTCCCACCAGTATTAGTCTCTGTCTACATTCTATATCTGTTTGTATTGTTGTTGTCACCTTCTCCCAGCCGACAATGATCCCCCTTGATCTCCATTCCCTTTGTCCTGTTTTCACACCTTACCCCTCCTCATCTATCTATCTATCTGCTTCTTCCGTGACAACAGTCTGTAGAAGGGTCTCGACATGAAACGTCGCCCATTCCTTCTCTCCAGAGACGCTGCCTGCCCCGCTGAGTTAGTTACTCCAGCACTCTGTGTCTATCCTCGGGTTAAACCAGCACCTGCAGTTCCTTCCTCCACTACTCTCGCCCCACTGGGGCAGAGAGAGGGCAGGGATGGGGACAAGAGAGAGGGCAGGGATGGGGACAGAGAGGGGGCAGGGATGGGGACAGAGAGAGAGGGCAGGGATGGGGGCAGGGATGGGGACAGAGAGAGGGCAGGGATGGGGACAGAGAGAGAGGGCAGGGATGGGGGCAGAGAGGGGGCAGGGATGGGGACAGAGAGAGAGGGCAGGGATGGGGGCAGAGAGGGGGCAGGGATGGGGACAGAGAGAGGGTAGAGAGAGAGGGCAGGGATGGGGGCAGAGAGAGAGGGCAGGGATGGGGACAGAGAGAGAGGGCAGGGATGGGGGCAGAGAGGGGGCAGGGATGGGGACAGAGAGAGGGTAGAGAGAGAGGGCAGGGATGGGGGCAGAGAGAGAGGGCAGGGATGGGGACAGAGAGAGAGGGCAGGGATGGGGGCAGAGAGGGGGCAGGGATGGGGACAGAGAGAGGGCAGGGATGGGGGCAAGAGAGAGAGGGCAGGGATGGGGACAAGAGAGCAGAAAGACAGCAATCTTCACATCAGTGGCAGACATCTTCAGCCACTATTTCAAGAGCACTGGAGATTTGAATAGTTCTCAGACAAACACAATGGAACATTGTTGAAAATGTTGGGCAGAAACGATGTTTTGGTTTTGTTGATTTGGGAACGATGCCAGGGTCACATTGACAGGAGCGAGCAAGAGGATTTGGGCAGCTTCTCAATTCCAGGTTTATGTAATTCCAATACTGTTCAACTAATCCTTTCTTTGCACCATTCCTGTAAGCTGCACATGATATGGTACGAGTTAACATAGAACACAGACAGTCCAGCACAGGAACAGGCCCTTCGGCCCACAATGTCCATGCTGGACATGATGTCAAACTAATCCCCTCTGCCTGCATGTGATCCGTATCCCTCCATTCCCTGCATATCCATGTCTCTGTCTAAACGCCCCTTAAACACCACGATCGTATCTGCCTCCACCCCCACCCCTGGCAGCACGTTCCAGGCACCCACCTGCCCCGCACATCTCCTTTATACTTTGCCCCTCTCACCTTAAAGCTGCGCCCTCTAGTCTTTGACACTCCCACCCTGGGGAAAGGTTGTGACTGTCTACCCTCTCTACGCCTCTCATCATTTTATCAACCTGTAGGGGGAAACCGTTTCCAGTCACTTACCTCACCAGAGGAAGCTCCGATCGCTGGCCCGTGGTCTTTAACATCGCCGTCTCCGGTGAGAAGCAGCCGATTCGGGAACTCCAAGCCGCGGAGTGTGTGTTCCATCCGTCCCGACGTCGGAGTTTGGATCCATCCCGACGAGAGGGCCTGTACATTGGGCCGTCTGTAGCGGCGACGGCGGAGGGTTCATGGCCTCGACCGCGGGTGAAGAAAGGAGGAAGATTGACTGAAGATTATTGCCCTCCATCACAGTGAGGAATGTGGATTCCACTGTGGTGGATGTTTATGTTAAATTCCATCGTGTTTTTCCATGTGTGGCTGCATGGTCACTCAAATATCACTCAACCTTCATTGGTGCAGGTGACAAATAAATGTGGACTTGAGCTTGAACATTGATCCTTACACCCAATGACCCGACTGATGAAGGCCATGCGTAACACACCCACCTCTGTCTCAAACGAAACAGGCCCTTCGGCCCACCGAGTCCGTGCCGACCAGCGATCCCCACACACTCACACTATCCTACACACACTAGGGACAATTTTTAAAAAACATTTATTTATACCAAGCCAATTAACTTACAAACCTGTACATCTTTGGAGTGTACCACCGGCCCCATGGCAGCAGTGAGGGGAAGGGGTGGCCCGGATAGTGGGGCTACGATGTTAGATCCCACCGTCTTGGGGCAGCGCCTGGTGCAGATGCTTCTGATGGTGGAGGTGGGTGGGTGGTTGGGTGGTTGGTTGGGTGGGTGCTTGGGTGGGTGGGTGTTTGGGTGGGTGGTTGGGTGGGTGGGTGGGTGGGTGGGTGGGTGGGTGGTAGAGTGGGTGGGTGGGTGGGTGGGTGGGCAGAAAGCATTGCCAAGTAGTGGGGGGCCCCGGACCACTTCCATGGGAATAGGCATATAAACAAAGATAGACACAGAGTTAGTGCTGGAGTAACTCAGAGGATCAGGCAGCATCTGTGGAGAACATGGATAGGTGACGTTTCAGGTGCATAACTTCATGTGATAGGAGTAGAATTAGGCCATTCGGCCCATCAAGTCTACTCCGCCATTCAATCATGGCTGATCTATCTCTCCCTCCTAACCCTATTCTCCTGCCTTCTCCCCATAACCCCTGACACCCGCACTAATCAAGAATCTATCCATCTCTGCCTTAAACATATCCACTGACTTGGCCTCCTTAGCCGTCTGTGGCAAAGAATTCCACAGATTCACCACCTCATTCCTGAAGGCATATCCTTTTTTTAATGCTTTCTTTTCTTGAATTGACACTTTGCAATATCGGTGCTTATGAAAGTTCCTACAAGACAAGCCACCTGGTTTTGCCACTATTGGTCCCAGTGTGGGTTAGCAGTGAGGGGTGGTGGCGTTTAAGAGGCTTTTAGATGGATGTGCAAGGAATGGAGGGATATGGATCAGAGGAGAATAGCATCATTGTTCAGCATGGACATTGTGGGCCGAAGGGCCTGTTCCTGTGCGGTACTCTTCTATATTCTAATCTTTGATAAACCTGCCTGAACACATTTGCATGGACTGGTTTTGCCCGGTTTTAATGGAATTGCATCTTAATGGATTAATTCCACTTAACAACTAGCAGGGTGAATAAATGCAGTGAAGACATTGAAGCATTCATGAACTAATAACCGCACAGTGAAGTTTCAAGCACTCTGTTGCAGAGTTAAATTAATAGCTAAGAATAGGATGACGAATGCATTGAACTTCAATGATCTTTTCCATTTCACCGTACGTCAATGTTCCACACTGTTGGCACGGTAACTCTGCTCAATCTATCTTCACGGTCATCCCCATTGTTTAAACAAAGATGTTTAAGAAGGAACTGCAGATGCTGGTTTGAACTGAAGTTAGACACAAAAAGCTGGAGTTATGGGGCTGTCCCACATGGGCGATTTTTTAGCGACTGTCAGCGACTGTCATAGTCGTAGCAGCTCGCCGAGAAACCGGCCACTGGACTCCCCCTACAACATCAAATTAGAAATAGAATCATTACTTTAACAACAAAAAAAAATGGTCAGAACCGGCCACAACCCACGTCACCTGGCCACAACCAACATCACCTGGTGACAACCAATGTCACCTGGCCACAACCAATGTCACCCGGCGACAACCAATGTCACCCGGCCACAACCAATGTCACCCGGCGACAACCAATGTCACCTGGCCACAACCAATGTCACCCGGCGACAACCAACGTCACCTGGCCACAACCAATGTCACCCGGCGACAACCAACGTCACCTGGCCACAACCAACATCACCTGGTGACAACCAACGTCCCTGGCACCAAACCAACTCACCTGGCCAAACCAACTTCAACCTGGGCAACAACCCACACACCTGGCCACAACCAACGTCACATGGCCAAAAAAAACGTCACTGGACATAACCAACGTCACCTGGCCACAACCAACTTCACCTGGCCACAACCACATAACCTGGCCACAACAACATCCCCTGGCCACAACCACTTCCATGGCCACAACAAATCTTCCTGGCCACAACCCAACTCCCTGGCACAACCACACATCACCTGGCCACAACCAACTTCACCTGGCCACACCCACACTTCACCTGGCCAAACCAACATGCACCTGGCCACAACCACACTAACCTGGCCACAACCCACACTTCAACTTGGCCACAACCCACTTCACCCCCTGGCCCCACAACCAACATTCACCTGGCCACAACCAACGTCACCTGGGCCACAAACCAACTTCACCTTGCCCACAACCACATCAATGCCAACCACTTCACTGGCCACAACCAACGTCACCTGGCCACAACCAACGTCACCCGGCGACAACCAACGTCACCTGGCCACAACCAATGTCACCCGGCGACAACCAACATCACCTGGCCACAACCAACGTCACCTGGCCACAACCAACGTCACCCGGCGACAACCAACATCACCTGGCCACAACCCACGTCACCTGGCCACAACCAACATCACCTGGCCACAACCAACGTCACCTGGCCACAACCAACGTCACCCGGCCACAACCAACGTCACCTGGCCACAACCAACGTCACCTGGCCACAACCAACGTCACCCGGCCACAACCAACGTCACCTGGCCACAACCAACGTCACCTGGCCACAACCAACGTCACCTGGCCACAACCAACGACAGCACCTACGTCAGGTGACGTCAAGCTACGCTCATTGGCGTCAAGCCAACCGTCGCCGACTGTTGCTGAAAGGTTTTGAACATTTCAAAATCCAGCGGCGACCAGAAAAACAGTACGATTCTTTTGGCGACTGAGGAGACGACTCACGACCGTACAGGCGACACCCCGGCAACCGTGTGGCAACGGCCTAATCGCCTGTAGTCGCCTAAAAAAACCACCTAAGTAGGGACAGGGGCATAACTCAGCGGGACAGGCAGCATCTCTGGAGAGAAGGAATGGGTGACCCGCTGAGTTACTCCAGCACTCTGTGTTCTCTTCCTTTAAACGTTGTCCCACTCACCTTAAAAGAGAGCAGACATTTCATCTAATTCACAACCAGGGTGATTTCATCTGAGAATTACTGAGCAGCAATTAGACCTTTTGGCATGCGGGAGCTGAGCTTGCAGTGAAAGGCAGAGGAATGAATGCCTTGTGTGTTGTGAGTGCATTTATAAGACAGAGAATCATCTTGATTATCATGAGCCGTGTCACAGGAAACCAACTCACAGAAAACAAATGGTTGCCTGCCAGTATGTGATTCGAGGCATCATCGTGGAACCCATCGATGTGGTTATAAATGATGCTGGCTTTTAGAAACCATACTTGTCTGACACACAGTCCTTATATCTGAGTTCACTGAATCTCTGTCATTGTGGCCTTGCTATTTCTACAGAAGCCGGAATGTTTACATGGGATTTTATCAGCGCAGACGCTTATAGTAAATTGGTAATGTGGGGAGAAAAATGGCAGCAATTGTAAGACTTTTCCTGGGATAGCAGTTCGGTGCAAAACACAAAGTGCTGGAGGAACTCAGTGGGACAGGCAGCATCTCTGGAAACATAGACAATAGGTGCAGCAGTAGGCCATTCGCCCCTCGAGCCAGCACCGCCATTCAATATGATCATGGCTGATCATCCACAATCAGTACCCCGTTCCTGCCTTCTCCCCATATCCCCTGATTCCGTTAGCACAAAGAGCTAAATCTAACTCTCTCTTGAAAATGTCTGGAGAGAAGGAATGGGTGACGCTTCGGCTTGAGACCCTTCTGACTACCTGAAGATGTGGTCAGAAAAAGGGCCTCAACACAAACGTCACCCATTCCTTCTCTCCAGAGATGCTGCCTGTCCCGCTGAGTTACTCCAGCATTTTGTGTCTATCCTTAGTGTAAACCGGCGGCATCTGCAGTTCCTCCCTCCACACGGCATCTGTGGAGGGCCCCACAGCTGGGCAATTCTCCTTTCACAGCAGTGCCTCGATGAATGACATGCGGACAGAAAGTTTATGGGGCAAAGTTAACCACCGCAGCCTTTAGCTAAAGGGACACAGCTGTCCAATATTCACAACTAATTTCACAATTTAAAATGATTAATTTTCCTCGGCCGACAGCCACTTTATCAATTAGACCTTGCGGGTTGGCAGTAGTTCCACACTCCATCCAAGTAATTACTGTTTAATTTGTTCACTGAATGTGACCAAGGGCAGCATTTACCTGTCAGCCCTGAGTGGTGGTGTGGGTTGCTTGACCACTTCAGCAGACAGTTAAAGGGGCAAATACCATAAACCCTCGCACGCAACAACAGCCGTTTCAGTTTCAGCTGAGTTTATTGTCACTTGTACCAGGGTACAGTGGAAAGCTTCTGTTGTGTGCTGACCAGTCAGTATCTCAGTCTGAAGAAGGGTCCCGACCCGAAATGTCACCCATTCCTTCTCTCCACAGATGCTGCCTGTCCCGCTGAGTTACTCCAGCACTCTGTGAAACGTCGCCAATCCATGTTCTCCACAGATGCTGCCTGTCCCGCTGAGTTACTCCAGCACTCTGTGAAACGTCACCTATCCATGTTCTCCACAGATGCTGCCTGACCCGCTGAGTTACTCCAGCATTCTGTGAAACGTCACCTATCCATGTTCTCCACAGATGCTGCCTGACCCGCTGAGTTACTCCAGCACTCTGTGAAACGTCACCTATCCATGTTCTCCACAGATGCTGCCTGACCCGCTGAGTTACTCCAGCACTCTGTGAAACGTCACCTATCCATGTTCTCCACAGATGCTGCCTGACCCACTGAGTTATGGTGCAGCAGCATCTATGGAGCTAAGGAAATAGGCAACGTTTCGGGCCGAACCCCTTCTGGAAATAGGCAACGTTTCGGGCCGAAACCCGGAAGGGTTTCGGCCCGAAACTTTACCTATTTCCTTAGCTCCATAGATGCTGCTGCACCCGCTGAGTTACTCCAGCACTCTGTGAAACGTCACCTATCCATGTTCTCTACAGATGCTGCCTGACCCGCTGAGTTACTCCAGCACTCTGTGAAACGTCGCCAATCCATGTTATCCACAGATGCTGCCTGTCCCGCTGAGTTGCTCCAGCATTTTGTGTCTATCTTCAACGCAAACCAACACCTGCAGTTCTTTCCTACACAATATTTCACTTGGGCAGCTTACAACCCAGTGGTATGAATGTTGATTTCTCTAACCAAGTAAACCCTGCTATCCCTCTCCCTCCATCCCTCGCCCACCCGTCGTACCAGCTTCAAAGTCAATTTAGTCGTAGAGTGATACATTGTGGAAACAGACCCTTCGGCCCAACTTGCCCATACTGACCAACATGTCACTGCCAGCGTTTGGTCCATATCCCTCCAAACCTGTCCTATCCATGTACCTGTCTAACGGTTTCTTAAACGTTGGGATAGTCCCAGCCTCAACTACCTCCTCCGGCTGCTGATTCCATACACCCACTACCCTCCACAGATGCTGCCTGACCCGCTGAGTTACTCCAGCACTGTGTGAAACGTCACCTATCCATGTTCTCCACAGATGCTGCCTGACCCGCTGAGTTACTCCAGCACTGTGTGAAACGTCACCTATCCATGTTCTCCACAGATGCTGCCTGACCCGCTGAGTTACTCCAGCACTCTGTGAAACGTCACCTATCCATGTTCTCCACAGATACTGCCTGACCCGCTGAGTTACTCCAGCACTCTCTGAAACGTCACCTATCCATGTTCTCCACAGATGCTGCCTGACCCGCTGAGTTACCCCAGCACTCTGTGAAACGTCACCTATCCATGTTCTCCACAGATGCTGCCTGACCTGCTGAGTTACTCCAGCACTCTGTGAAACGTCACCTATCCATGTTCTCCACAGATGCTGCCTGACCCACTGAGTTACTCCAGCACTCTGTGTGTTGTATCTTTGCATCTACAGCCCTTTGTTTACAATTCCCTGCCTGGCTCCATCTGCCCATCAACCTTCTCGGCTCTCGTCTCCCAGCCTCTACCTCTGACTCCATCACCCCCCCTGGTCAACAGACGCTGACAACACAGGAGGCAGTCCTCCAGGAACTGGGACCTTTGGCTCTTCCTTGCATCCTGCCAGCCAGCCTTTGCCCAACCACAGCTTACTGAGCTACACATTGCCCCGTCAACATTCAGCGTTAGAGAATATAAACATGTAGGCTGCTGTGTCTGGTTACCTGCGAGTGGGACCAGAGGATTTTGTCAGAGTTATATCTCTTACTTCTAAGTATCCCTCGACAGAAAAGACTGCCCTCGTGGTCAGATTTTAAAGAAAGAGAATTTCTTTTGATCTTAGGAAGACAAAAATGCTGGAGAATCTCAGCGGGTGAGGCAGCATCTATGGAGCGAAGGAATAGGTGACGTTGCGGGTCGAGACCCTTCCTCAGACTGTCTGGGGAAGGAAGAGTGTCTGAGGAAGGGTCTTGACTCGAAACGTCACCTATTCCTTCGCTCCATAGATGCTGCCTCACCCGCTGAGTTTCTCCAGCATTTTCGTCTACCTTCGATTTTTCCAGCATCTGCAGTTCCTTCATAAACATTTCTTTTTATCTTGATCTCTTTTCTGTTGATAATAGACAATAGACAATAGGTGCAGGAGTAGGCCATTCGGCCCTTCGAGCCAGCACCGCCATTCACTGTGATCACGGCTGATCATCCCCAATCAGTACCCCGTTCCTGCCTCCTCCCCATATCCCCTGACTCCACTATCTATAAGAGCCCTATCTAAAGGGCCTGTCCCACTTTCATGACCTTTTTTACTTGTGGACATTTTTCATCAGGCTAGAAAAACGCCCCCCCGACCCACTTAATGCCACGAGTACCTACGACCAGCATCACAACCTATCTACGACCTCCTACGACCTCGTGACGACCATACTGCGTGTATGAGTCAAGGGCAAGCTCAGCAGAGGTCGTGAATTAGGCCGTGAAAGTGGGACAGTCCCTTTTCTCCCTCTTGAAAACATCCAGAGAATCGGCCTCCACTGCCTTCCGAGGCAGAGAATTCCCCAGATTCCCAACTCTCTGCGTGAAACAGAGAACAGGTTGTGGAACAGATCGACCCAGAGTACCTGTCTCCTGCAGCAGGGAACATTCCCATCTGGGCTAAACACCCGGATTTTCCTTACAACATGAAGGAATTACTGTCGCAGTGTGTGGTGGGGAGGAAATATCGAAAGAAAGTTCAATCAAGCATTCAGTTTTAACTTTAGTTAAATTAATGAAAATTTAATTTCAGAATTCAATTTTAATTTGACAAGTTAATGAAAACGTTAAACTAACAGGAAAAGATCACTTTTTTTCCATAATGAATTATGCAATCCCTGTGCATGCAATTAAATAAAAATTAGCAAATAGCAAATTTTGAAAGCCATTCACCATAGAGTGCTTTCAAGTCACGCCCAGCTCGTGAGTGTCCGTTACATGATGAAAGGTTGCATCTTTCATGATGAAAGTCTTTCTGTTGATCACTGGGCAAGTTCAGAATGCTGCGATATTGGGTATAGTCCTGTGGATGTAGATACTGCTAAATGTTCTTGGTACTAATAAAAACATACAACAGTACAGGACAGATATCAGCGTTTGACGGCACTGGCACTGTCATAAGGTCATAAGTGACAGGAGTAGAATTAGGCCATTCGGCCCATCAAGTCTATTCCGCCATTCAATCATGGCTGATCTATCTCTCCCTCCTAACCCCATTCTCCTGCCTTCTCCCCATAACCTCTGACACCCGCACTCGCTGGAGTGTAGAAGAATGAGGGGGGAACCTCATTGAAATCTACAGAATAATAAAAGGCCTGGATAGAGTGGATGTGGAGAGGATGTTTCCACTAGTGGGAGGGTCTAGGACTAGAGGTCACAGCCTCAGAATTAAAGGACGTTCTTTTAGGAAGGAGATGAGGAGGAATTTCTTTAGTCAGAGGGTGGCGAATCTGTGGAATTCTTTGCCACAGACGGCTGTGGAGGCCACAAGTCAGTGGATATATGTAAGGCAGAGATAGTTAGATTCTTGATTAGTGCGGGTGTCAGGGGTTATGGGGAGAAGGCAGGAGAATAAGATAAGATCAGCCATGATTGAACGGCAGAGTAGACTTGATGGGTCGAATGGCCTAGTTCTGCTCCTATCATTTATGATCTTATGAAATGGGCCTTTCAGCCCATCATGCCCATGCTAACCACAATGTCAAACAGTTCCGGCCTGCTTGCACATTGTCTGTCTCACCCTGTTCCCTTGACGGTTCACATGTCAGTCTAAATGTTCCTCAAGCACCACTATCCTACCTGCTTCTACCACTTCCCCAGCCAGCGCATTCCAGGCACCCACAACGTTCTGTAAATAAAGATTTTAGTTTAGTTCAGAGATACAGCACGGAAACAGGCCCTTCGGCCCACCGAGTCCGTGCCGACCAGTAATCGCCCCGTACACTAACACTACCCTACACACGCTAGGAACAATTTACAATTTTACCAAAGCCAATTAACCTACAAACCTGTACGTCTTTGGAGTGTGGGAGGAAACCGGAGCACCCGGAGAAAACCCACGCGGGTCACGGGGAGAACGTGCAAACTCTGTACAGACAGCACCCGTGGTCAGGATCGAACCCGGGTCTCTGGCGCTGTGAGGCAGCAGCTCTACCCGCTGCACCACCGTGCTGCCCCACATTTACCCTGCACATCTCCTTTAAACATTCCCACCTCACCTTATACCTATGGTTGTGGTTCATTATAGTCACGTGTATCGAGGTACAGAGTGACAACTTTGTGTCACATGCTATCCACACAGATCTGATACATCAAACATAAATACAATCCGTTCCTATACACTCTCATTTCTGATATTCCCACCTGGGAAAAGGACTCTATTTAGAATTATAATTACACTTACATCAGGTCTTTCCTCAAACTCTGACTCTCCAAGTTTGTACAATTTCTTCAGATAGATAACAGCTACAGTTCTGTCCACCGCATGGCCCTGTGAAAGAGAAGGGGGAGAGGGTGGAGATTTAGACATTTTTCCTCTTTTTCTACAGATTATAGCATTGAAGGAGGAAAGTCTATCCTGGCCTGGATCTCACAGGGAGCCAATGAAGGGAGAGAGAAAAAATAGAGGCCTAATACTAGGGGCCTTGTGGGCCGAAATGAGTGGTTTCAGGTAGGTCAAAGGTGGGCTGGCTGTTCACTCACTCACTCACTCACGGCTGGTGGTCTGGCAGTTGACTGACTCACGGCTGGTGGGCTGGCAGTTGATTGACTCACGGCTGGTGGGCTGGCAGTTGATTGACTCACAGTTGGTGGGCTGGCAGTTCACTCACAGCTATTCCATTTCAAGCAGAGTGCAGGCCACAAATTCAAATGCAATTTCATACCATTTCAAGCGGTGGTGTTTAAGAGGCTTTTAGACAGGCACATGGATATTCAGGGAATGGAGGGATACGGATCACGTGCAGGCAGAGGAGATCAGTCTAAGTTGACATCATGTCCAGCATTGATTCCCTGGGCTGAAGGGCCTGTTCCCATGCTGTACTGATCTATATTCTTACACAGGTAGTTCTATAACTGAAGATATACTCCAACTAAACCAGCCACAGACCAACACACCAGGCAGGTTATTAAAATGTTAACACATTCGATATTTGAAATATACAATCTAAATCCTTTGTCTGGATTTATTAGCTTGAAATCAATTAAAATCAATGCAATTATTTTTACATTCATTTAATGTACAGGTTGTGCTTTCTTGCAGCTGGGTTTTAATTAACTTATTTTCTGTGTTGTATGGGGTTTTTTTTTCATCCATGTAAATGTAATACAAATAATAATGTTAAATAATATTTGTAATTGTGAATGGTTTCTAACAGATAATCACCATGACAAGTTAATGCAGAAAATAATATTATAGAATTGATAAACCAAATTTATTTTTTGCTAGATTGATGTCAAAGTTCTTATGAACATGTTCTCTCCTGCTGCCCATTAATTGTCTGAACCAGAGGCTATTGACTCGGTCCTTGAGGAACTTCAAACATTCAGTCAATGTTTATGTTGGAAGCAGCAAGCAATTGTTAAGAACCACAGATTTGCTCCACAAATAACATTCTCACATGCCCCTGACTTCAATATGAATTAGGACATTGACTGTTAATTACTTGCAAGCGTACCTGTTCAAAACAGGCTATTAAATTCTGATTTAATTAAAAAAGTTGGACCGTGGAATGTTATCACAGACTGCAACTTAAACCAAGACTTAGCACACCAGTGAAGCTTTCACTTTTCAGCTTTGAAACTCTCACTTCTACACTGGTTAGGGTATCTTCCCGCGAGGTTCTGAATTAGGGGCCCAAGCATCCCTTTACAACCACGGATGCTGCCTGACCCTCTGGCTTTCACCAGCAGTTTGGGTTTGTTTTGCACAGATTCCAGCATCTGCAGATTCTTATGTCTCACCATTACCTGCCCTGTCCACTTCACCTTCGAAATATACCACCGGCTATGGGAGTGGGCTCGAGGCCCCCAACCACTGGAGAACACAGAATGGAAGATATTGAACTCTGAATGTGGAGGAGACACTGTGGTGGATGCTTATGTTAAAACTGTATTTTATGTGTTCATTTGCTTTTTATTAGTTATGACCGTATGGCAAATCAAATTCCTTCTATGTTGCAAAACTTGGCTCATATTTCCTCAGGATAGTTTACACCCCAGCGGTATGAACATTGACTTCTCCAATTTCAGGTAGTCCCTGCTTTCTCCCTCCTTCCCCTCCCCTTCCCAGCTCCCCCACAGTCCACTGTCTCCGCCTCTTCCCTTCTTCTTCCCCTCACCCCCACATCAGTCTGAAGAAACGTCACCTATTTCCTTCGCTCCATAGACGCTGCCTCACCCGCTGAGTTTCTCCAGCATTTTTTTCTACCTTCTATTTTTCCAGCATCTCAAAGGTTCAAAGGTTCAAAGGTTGATTTATTGTCACATACACCTAGATGTAGTGAAATTCCTTTTGCCAATGCAGCACATAAAAAAGAATACAAACATAACAATAATAAATAGCTTTAACATAAAAACATCCCCCCACAATGGTTCCCATTATGAGGGAAGGCACAAAGTCCAGTCCCATCCCCAATGTCCACCCATAGTCGGGCCTATTGAGGCCTCCACAGTTGCCTCTACGGAGGCCCGATGTTCCAGGCCGTCCTCGCCGGGTGATGATGTTCCGGCGTCGGGAGAATCCTCTCAGCGGCTTGGGAACCCTGGAACGGCCGCCTCCCTACTCGAGGCCGTGGCTTCCGGAGCCGACAAGGCCGCGCCGAATGGAGCTCAACTGGCGATCTGCACTTCTTTCTTCAACACTTGGCTAAGAAAGAATGATTAGGATTGTGATTAAGTTGCCAGCCTGTTCTCTGACATCTGACACCTGAGCAGCAGACATTTCATCCAGATGAATATCAGAAGGTCAAAACTAAGCCTTCAAACACGTTCCATGCTCAGTTCCTGGCTAGCCAACCTCACCATCTCCCTGGTAACCATCTGAATGTGAGAAGTTGTTCTCACATTTACAGTAAATCAGTTCTCTTTGGATTGCAGATTCCCAATCTTTACTGTGACTGCATTTGCATCTCTGTGATGTTCTCACTCACTGACCCTTCCTTAGCACATCACACCTGTGTAGGAGGCAACTGCAGACGCTGGTTTAAACCGTAGACACAACATACTGGAGTAACTCAGCGGGACAGGCAGCATCTCTGGAGAGAAGGAATGGGTGACGTTTCGGGTCGAGAGCCTTCCTTCTTCAGACCAACCCTGCCCTTGTCCTCCACATTGGGCTTTCTCCAACCCACTCCTGACTGATCTAGACTTTACTTTAGGGAAACAGTGCAAAAGCAGGCCCTTCAGCCCAACCAGTGATCACCCCGTTACACCAGCACTATCCTACACACTAGGAGCAATTTACAATTTTTACTGGAGACAATTAACCTACAAACCTGCACGTCTTTGGAGCACCCGGAGAAAACCCACGCAGGTCACGGGGAGAACGTAAAACTCCATACAGACAGCACCCTTAGTCAGGATCAAACCTGGGTCTCTGACACTGTGAGGCATCAACACTACCGCTCCACCACCGTGCCTCCCACTGTGTCTACTTGTTGAACTATCTATAAATGCAGATCTTTGCTGCCCGTAGTTGCACGGTCCTGTATACCCAGACCTCCTGGGCTTGTTAACCAATAATGAAAGTGCAGCAGGAACTCAGCAAGCCAGGCAGCGTCTGGGGATGGATGGACCTGTTGAAAAATCTTCTTTCCCATTTCATCAATATCTTGGCAATAAAAAACTGTCCCTTGTGCAAGGATTCCCAACTGGGGGGTAAATTTGTCCCCAGGGGGTAAATGTGTTGATTCTGGATTTATAGACAATAGGTGCAGGAGTAGGCCATTCGGCCCTTCGAGCCTGCACTGCCATTCAATGTGATCATTGCTGATCATCCCCAATCAGTAACCCGTTCCTGCCTCCTCCCCATATCCCCTGACTCCACTAATTTTAAGAGCTCTATCTAGCTCTCTCTTGAAAGTATCCAGAGAATCGGCCTCCACCGCCCTCTGAGGCAGAGAATTCCACAGACTCACCACTCTCTGTGAGAAAAAGTGTTTCCTCGTCTCTGTTCTAAACAGCTTACTCCTTATTCTTAAACTGTGGCCCCTGGTTCTGGACTCCCCCAACATCGGGAACATGTTTCCTGTCTCTAGCGTGTCCAAGCCCTTAACAATCTTATATGTTTCAATAAGATAGCCTCTCATCCTTCTAAACTCCATAGTGTACAAGCCCAGCTGCTCCATTCTCTCAGCATATGACAGTCCCGCCATCCCGGGAATTAACCTTGTAAACCTACACTGCACTCCCTCAATAGCAAGAATGTCCTTCCTTAAATTAGGGGACCAAAACTGCACACAATACTCCAGGTGTGGTCTCACTAGGGCTCTGTACAACTGCAGAAGGACCTCTTTGCCCCTATATTCGATTCCTCTTGTTATAAAGGCCAACATGCCATTCACTTTCTTTGTACATATTTATTCTCATTGACTGACTGTGTTCGGTTCTGGTATACTGGTATCTGTGCATCATCAGTTGTTCATAAATAAGTGAAATAACATTGTCACGTGCTATTAAAGTTGCCAGGGGTAAACGGGACGAACAAGGTTGGGGACCCCAGCTCTAGTGTGTGTAGGATTGTGTTAGTGTGCGGTGATCGCTGGTTGGCACGGACCCGGCGGGCCGAAGGGCCTGTTTCCGCGCTGTATCTCTAAACTAAACTAAACTAAACTAGTCTCAAATGTAAAATTCTCACCCGTTTCCACCCCCTTGCATTGCCCTGTAATCTCCTACAGCCCAGCAACAGAGAGCACACAAAATGCTGGACTAACTCAGCGGGACAGGCAGCATCTCTAAACCTGAGGAAGGACATTATTGCCCTAGAGGGAGTGCAGAGAAGGTTCACCAGACTGATTCCTGGGATGTCAGGACTGTCTTATGAAGAAAGACTGGATAGACTTGGTTTATACTCTCTAGAATTTTGGAGATTGAGAGGGGATCTTATAGAAACTTATAAAATTCTTAAGGGGTTGGACAGGCTAGATGCAGGAAGATTGCTCCCGATGTTGGGGAAGTCCAGGACAAGGGGTCACAGCTTAAGGATAAGGGGGAAATCCTTTAAAACCGAGATGAGAAGAACTTTTTTCACACAGAGAGTGGTGAATCTCTGGAACTCTCTGCCACAGAGGGTGGTCAAGGCCAGTTCATTGGCTATATTTAAGAGGGAGTTAGATGTGGCCCTTGTGGCTAAGGGGATCAGAGGGTATGGAGAGAAGGCAGGTACGGGATACTGAGTTGGATGATCAGCCATGATCATATTGAATGGCGGTGCAGGCTCGAAGGGCCGAATGGCCTACTCCTGCACCTAATTTCTATGTTTCTATGTTTCTATCTCTGGAGAGAAGGAATGGGTGACGTTTCGGGTCGAGACCTTTCTTCCTGAAACATCACCCATTCCATCTCTCCAGAGATGCTGCCTGTCCCGCTGAGTTACTCCAGCATTTTGTGTCTATCTTCGATTTAAACCAGCATCTGCAGTTCCTTCTTACACAACTCTCTGAGCACAGTTCTCCTTCAGTTCTGCCTTCTTGGCCAGGTGAATCTGCTCATTCCGCCAATGGCAGCCGTGCCTTTAGCTGTGGGAGCACCCTACAACAGTACCCCTCTCAGAGAATGAGGGTTTAGTTTAGTTTAGTTTAGAGATACAGCGCGGAAACAGGCCCTTTGGCCCAGCGGGTCCGTGCGGACCAGCGAACCCCGCATATTAACCTACACACACCTGGGACAATTTTTACAATGATACCAAGCCTACTGTACATACCTGCACATCTTTGGAGTGTGGGAGGAAACCGAAGATCTCTGAGAAAACCCACGCGGTCACGGAGAGAACGTGCAAACTCCATACAGACAGCGCCCGCAGTCAGGTTCGAACCCGGGTCTCCGGTGCTGCAAGCGCTGTAAGCCAGCAACTCTACCGCTGCGCCACCGTGCCGCCCGTTTGATCCAGTGTTTAGTTGCCTTCTCCAATATCTCTTTCACATGCCTGAATATTCTGTGACAACACGCCTACAAACACAGCTGCTGGCTCTTTCCCCACTTTAAAGTGCTTATATAGACAGATTCATTTATTGTGGATGTGTTGTTATCACGAAGATCATGCTGTTAAGAGTTTGGCCCTGGCATGTCTGTAGTTAAACAACAGCAACAATATTTCAAAACCGACTGCATTGTGTGAAAAGTGCTTGAGACTTACTGAGGAGATGTACTTCAATATGGATGCATTAGATAACAGCTCCTCGAATCTATCATATCCAGGAATATATTGAACTTAGGTTTGAACACAATCAATAACTGAGTCTCCACAGCCTTCCAATGCAGAGTTACAAAGATTGACTGGTCCCTGAAGAAATCTCTCCCCATCTCAGTCCTAACTAGACTCTCACTTTTACTCAGTGTTTAAGAAGGAACTGCAGATGCTGGAGAATCGAAGGTAGACAAAAATGCTGGAGAAACTCAGCGGGTGCAGCAGCATCTATGGAGCGAAGGAAATAGGCGACGTTTCGGGTCGAGACCCTTCTTCAGACTGATGACAAAAATGCTGGAGAAACTCAGCGGGTGAGGCAGCATCTATGGAGTGAAGGAATAGGTGACGTTTCAGGTCGAGACCCTTCTTCAGACTGATGACAAAAATGCTGGAGAAACTCAGCGGGTGAGGCAGCATCTATGGAGCGAAGGAAATAGGCGACGTTTCGGGTCGAAACCTTACTTCAGACTCTCAGTGATCTCTGGTTCAGAAGAAGTTTTTTTTATTATTATTTTTTTAAATTTCAAAGTAGACTTTATTCAGTTATACAATACATGAACCGTGCGAAAAATGTATCCAACATCTTTGGAGGCTATACAAATTGTTCAATGCAGTCTATATACATTTCTCAAATTTCACAAATCAGTCCCCCACCCGTGCAACTCATATGGCCCCCTGGCGTGGGATATCTTCCCTTATTTTGAGGGGCGTCTCCGGAAGTGGCGGCGCTGGTGAACGGCTGCGGCTCGCCTGCAGTCCGTTTGTTTTTACTTTTTTGTGTTGTTTTTTTCGTTTTGTTTAGCTAAGTTTTTGGTTTTAGGTTGTGTTTATGTGGGGGGGGGGGGGGGTTGAAACGGGGCTTGCTGTCTCTCCCTTCGGGGGAATGCGACTTTTTTGTCGTATCCCCCTTCTCTGCCTCCGTCTGCGCTGAGGCCTAATGGCGGAGCTGGCGACCTCAAGGCTCCGGAGGCAGAGCCAGTCAGGACTTGCCCTGGGCTCGCTCCCGTGAGGGCGGCCCAGCTCGGGGCTGGAACGGTGCTCCCGTGAGGGGCTGTGACGCTCCCGTGAGGGCGGCCTGGCGCGGGGCTGAGACGCTCTCGAGGGTAACAGCGCTCCCGTCGGGGCGGCCCAGCCCGAGGGTAACGGCGCTCCCGTGGGGGCGGCCTGGCGCGGCGCTGAGACGCTCACGTGAGGGTGGCCCGGCTCGGGGCTGGAACGGTGCTCCGGTGGCTGAGGCGGCGTTCTGGTGGCGGTGACCTGAGTCCGGGGTTCGGCCGCAGGCCAGTGGACGACGTCATCAACAGCTGTGTCCGCTGGACTGGAGGGCGGCAGCTTCGACCACTCCCGGGCCGGGGTGTTTGAACCGGCCCGTTCGCGGAGCTCGGTGAGGCGGGACTGATTTACCATCGCCCGGTGGGGTATCGCCCCAGCGCAGAGGGACAAGAGGAGGGAAGAGGCTGCAGCCCTAAGATTTTTGCCTCCATCACAGTGAGGAGGTGCTTGGTGGACTCACTGTGGTGGATGTTAATTTGTGTTTAGTGTCTGTTCTGTTGTTTATTATTGTATTATTGTATGTATGGCTGCAGGTAACGACATTTACGGTCTGAATGACAAATAAAGGATCTAATCTAATCATACCATGCCCCCCATGTCCAGCAGCAGAAGGACCCTAGACCGTGGCCCTCCCCCACCGAGCCTTGGCGTTGGCTGCGCCGAGCTTCAGTGCGTCCCTCAGCAGTTGTCAAGTGTAAGTGTCAGGATGCCATGTTGCAGCTCTGTACAGCTTTAGTCAGGTCGCTTCTGGACCGCTCTGTCGCTGCGCCACCGTGCCACACTTGTGCAGGTCGATTCAAGAGAGTCAAGAGTCAAAAGTCGAAAGTGTTTTATTGTCATGCCCCGAAACAGAAAGATGAGTTTCTCACTCGTAGCATCACAACAGAACCAACAGTAGCAGTGCAGAGACACAAATAATGGCCACAAGTCTATGTAGTTTGGAGCTTATTTGCAGTAAGTAGTGTTTAATAGCCTAATTGGTGCAGGGATGAAGCTCTTCCTGAACCTGGACGTTACAGTTTACAAGCTCCTGTACCTTCTTCCATGGCGTTTGGAGACTGTCTGTCTCTGGAGACTCGCTGTTTCTTGTTTTCTAGCGCTGAACTGTGTCTTTGCGATGTATCGCAGATTGATCTCTGGAGACTGTCGGTCAAGTTTCTCTCTGCGGCAACAGCTTTGCAGGCATGATCCTTTATGAAGCTCAAGTTTCTCCATGTCCCACCACCATGTTCCCCTGTCCCACCTGGGAACATGGGAACATTTCTGCAGCTCAATAAAGGCACCTCAAAACCCATATGTTGTCTAGCACCTGTCTCAATGAATGACCAGCAATCTAGGCCTGAAACAATGAGACATATAGTCACACTAACATTTCACTCAAGAATGCAACATCTGCAGTTCTTTGTGTTTCTTGCCTTTTGATTTAATATAGTCACTGAGTGACACTGCATGGGAACAGGCCCTTTGGCCCTACACCCATGCCAACCAACATGCCCCATCCACACTAGACCCACCTGCCCATGTTTCCCTGCTCTCCCTATACCCAGACACTCCTTGGCAGGAGTGAGATGAGAGTGTGGCCAGGGGGGACATGGAGGTGGGACAGGGGGGAACATGGAGGTGGGACAGGGGGGAACATGGAGGTGGGACAGGGGGGAACATGGAGGTGGGACAGGGGGACATGGAGGTGGGACAGGGGAACATGGAGGTGGGACAGGGGGGAACATGGAGGTGGGACAGGGGGGAACATGGAGGTGGGACAGGGGGGAACATGGAGGTGGGACAGGGGACATGGAGGTGGGACAGGGGAACATGGAGGTGGGACAGGGGGGAACATGGAGGTGGGACAGGGGGGAACATGGAGGTGGGACAGGGGGGAACATGGAGGTGGGACAGGGGGGAACATGGAGGTGGGACAGGGGGGAACATGGAGGTGGGACAGGGGGGAACATGGAGGTGGGACAGGGGGGAACATGGAGGTGGGACAGGGGGACATGGAGGTGGGACAGGGGAACATGGAGGTGGGACAGGGGGAACATGGAGGTGGGACAGGGGGGGACATGGAGGTGGGACAGGGGGAACATGGAGGTGGGACAGGGGGAACATGGAGGTGGGACAGGGGGACATGGAGGTGGGACAGGGGGGAACATGGAGGTGGGACAGGGGGAACATGGAGGTGGGACAGGGGAACATGGAGGTGGGACAGGGGAACATGGAGGTGGGACAGGGGAACATGGAGGTGGGACAGGGGGGAACATGGAGGTGGGACAGGGGGGAACATGGAGGTGGGACAGGGGAACATGGAGGTGGGACAGGGGGACATGGAGGTGGGACAGGGGAACATGGAGGTGGGACAGGGGGAACATGGAGGTGGGACAGGGGGAACATGGAGGTGGGACAGGGGGGAACATGGAGGTGGGACAGGGGGGAACATGGAGGTGGGACAGGGGAACATGGAGGTGGGACAGGGGAACATGGAGGTGGGACAGGGGAACATGGAGGTGGGACAGGGGGGAACATGGAGGTGGGACAGGGGAACATGGAGGTGGGACAGGGGGGAACATGGAGGTGGGACAGGGGGGAACATGGAGGTGGGACAGGGGGACATGGAGGTGGGACAGGGGGGAACATGGAGGTGGGACAGGGGGACATGGAGGTGGGACAGGGGGGAACATGGAGGTGGGACAGGGGGGAACATGGAGGTGGGACAGGGGGGAACATGGAGGTGGGACAGGGGGGAACATGGAGGTGGGACAGGGGAACATGGAGGTGGGACAGGGGAACATGGAGGTGGGACAGGGGGGAACATGGAGGTGGGACAGGGGGGAACATGGAGGTGGGACAGGGGGGAACATGGAGGTGGGACAGGGGAACATGGAGGTGGGACAGGGGAACATGGAGGTGGGACAGGGGAACATGGAGGTGGGACAGGGGAACAAGGAGGTGGGACAGGGGGGAACATGGAGGTGGGACAGGGGAACATGGAGGTGGGACAGGGGGGACATGGAGGTGGGACAGGGGGGAACATGGAGGTGGGACAGGGGAACATGGAGGTGGGACAGGGGGGAACATGGAGGAGGGACAGGGGGGAACATGGAGGTGGGACAGGGGGGAACCTTGAGATGGGACAGGGGAACATGGAGGTGGGACAGGGGAACATGGAGGTGGGACAGGGGAACATGGAGGTGGGACAGGGGAACATGGAGGTGGGACAGGGGGACATGGAGGTGGGACAGGGGAACATGGAGATGGGACAGGGGGGAACATGGAGGTGGGACAGGGGGAACCTTGAGATGGGACAGGGGAACATGGAGGTGGGACAGGGGAACATGGAGGTGGGACAGGGGAACATGGAGGTGGGACAGGGGGACATGGAGGTGGGACAGGGGAACATGGAGATGGGACAGGGGGGAACATGGAGGTGGGACAGGGGAACATGGAGATGGGACAGGGGGGAACATGGAGGTGGGACAGGGGAACATGGAGGTGGGACAGGGGAACATGGAGATGGGACAGGGGGACCTGGAGGTGGGACAGGGGGACATGGTTGTGGGACATGGAGAAACGTGAGGTGGGACATCCATCGCGAGCCCTAAGTAACTGTGAAGTAACCCTATCACTTTGTATTCCAGTTCCGTTGGGATAAAGGTCGTTGCTCCATTTGGTCTTTATATTATTTTGCATGTATTGGTTTTCCACGATCTCTGTAGTTGAACTGTGATGTTATATGAATATCGGGGCCAATATGTGTATGACTGCCACTCAAGGATGAGATTGTATAAGACTGACTCCCCGGTTCGTGTCACTGCTGCCTAATGTAGTAAGTGGATTGAAGTTCCTTGTGGCAACACCCTCACAAAACGAATGCTTGATGGTCATCGTGCAACAATCCTTTCGAGAAATGACTGGCGTTACCATTAACCCTCTTGTGTCACCACAATCATTTATGCTGATGGATGTACGCTAACAACAGTCTAACACTGGAATACAGCGCAATTAATGGGGGAAAAACTGTCTGGCAGAAAACGCAATGGGATAAAAGCTCTTCTACACATCTTTGTTCAAAAACCATCAGATATTGTCGGCACACTGCCAGGGTTGAGGATGTGCACTCAGTATTAGGCATTGAATGGGAAGTGCTTGATGCCTTTTTATTGTGGGGTCAGTAACACTGCACAGCCCGATATGATTTCAAAAGATAAACGGACTGTAAGCTGAACACTCTAAGAGATAGATTGGAATTGAATTGCAGGACAACGTGTGGCATCAGGCTAAAAGCATTTAGGGTGTGAAGTTTGTAAAAATGATCTTGTTCATCACTATCATTCCTTGCTTCACGCACGATTTAAGCTAAACTTGTGTCCTTGCAGATGGAGCAACAGCGTTAATATTCCAGGTCAATAACCTTCAGGTGAAAAGACACTCTCCTGAAATATTCACTGTGCTTCTCTCTCCGCAGACACTACAATACAATACAATACCATTTATTGTCATTTGAACCTCAGTGAGGCTCAAACGAAATTCTGTTTCCACAGCCATACAAACAAAGACAATTCCTAGACATAGACACAATTTAGTTCACACAAACATCCATCACAGTGAACCCACTGTGATGGAAGGCAAAGTCTTTACTCTCCCCTGTTCTCCATTTCTCTCCCGATGTCCAAGCCCCAGGCGGGCGATGATAAGTCCCACGGCCATTTTAGGCCGCGCCGGGCGATTTACGGCCCCGCTCCCGGTCTAGAAGTCACAATGTTGGAGCCCCCGGCGGGCGCTGGAATGTCCCACGGCCATGTAGCCGCGCCGGGCGATGTACGTCCCCGCTCCGGGTGGTTCCAACCCCGCGACACGGGCTGGAGAAGTCGCGTTGCGGGAGCTCCGGGAAGCGGTCTCGCCACCTGGACCAGACTTACAGAGAGTTTCACACATTTTCTGTTTTATCTCAGAATGTGGCAGAACACGAAATGTTGCTGCACAGGAACAACGATGTCCGTGCCGAACACGACGCCAAGTGAACTACCTGTGTTAGAATATAGAACAGTACAGCACAGGAACAGGCCATTCGGCCTACACTATCAATGCTGAACACGATGATCTTCTCTGCCTGCATGCAATCCATATCCCTCCATATCCACGTGCCTGTCTAAAAGCCTCCTACACACCACTATGGTATCTGCCTCCACCACCACCCCTGGCAGCGCGTTCCAGGCACCCACCACCCTCTGTGATAAAAAATAGCTTGACTCACACCTCTTCTTTAAACTTTGCCCCTCTCACCTTAAATCTATGCCCTCTAGTCCTCGACATTCCCACCCTGGGGGAAAAGGGTTCTGATTATCCATCCTATCCTCTCGTCACTTTCAAGTCAAGTCAACTTTAGTTGTCACATACACATACAAGATGTGCAGTGAAATGAACGTGGCAATGCCTGCGGATTGTGCAAAAACTACAGAACAGAACAGAACCAGCATTTACATTTTAGAAAAAAAGAAAGAAGACACAACACAACAGTAAATGAGTCCCTGGTGAGATTTGAGGTACCAGTTCCTTTGGGTCTCGACCCAAAACGTCACCTATTCCTTTTCTCCAGAGATGCTGTCTGACCCGCTGACTTACTCCAGCTTTTTTGGTTCGATTGTAATGATGTATACACTTTCTGCTGACTGGATAGCACACAACAAAAAAAGCTTTTCGCTGTACCTCGGTACACTTGACAATAAGAATAAAAACGCAACTAAATAAACTAAAATAAAATAAACAAAATAAAACTTGCAGTGAGAGCAATTAACCTTATATGAAGCGGGTGGAATCCCCAGATACCAATAGCTTTGATTTCCGGAAAGAGATTATGAATTCAAAAGGACCATTAATATCTGTTTTAGAAAGAGAAATGGAATATTGACTAGGCAGACAACAGATAATAAAAAGATTTACCATCCATTTGTCCACAATCCTTTTGCAATTAATTATGTATAGATATCAATCTTAGAATTGTCACTGATCTATTTTGCTTCTATTTATTGATGTTTCAGCTTTGATGTTTAGATTTGGCCATTAATTCACCTTCTTAAAAGAAGGAACTTAGTTTTCCTAGCGTCTTTTGTACATCGCAATGTTCTGAAGAACTTTATAGTCAAGGAGGTGCGATCACAGCTGCACTGTGGCAGGAGCTGGAACAAATCCATGCACAAGATGCTGCAATCAACATCAAGGACCAAACGCAGGCGGGTGGGACTAGTGTAGCTGGGACATGTTGGCCAATGTGGGCAAGTTGGGCCACAGAAATAGGTGCAGGAGTAGGCCATTCAGCCCTTCGAGCCAGCACCATCATTCAACATGATCATGGCTGATCATCCAGAATCAGTACCCAGTTCCTGCTTTCGTCCCATATCCCCTGATTCTGTTAGCCCGAAGAGCTAAATCTAAAGGGCCTGTCCCACTATGGCGACCTGATTGGCGAGTTTAGGAGAGTCTGCGCTCGGCACAAGCTCTCAGCTTGGTCGACACGTGGTCGTAGGTGGTCACTGGTAAGTCTCCTTCATGGTGGAGAGGAGTTCCCGCATAGTGGTTACTACTTACAGTTTGGTCAAGGAACATTTTTAAACAAGCTGAACATTTTTCTGCAAATAAAAATTGGTTGGCATGGAGGAAATCGATACTTTTTTACTCGTAGGTTTAGTCGAAGTTGGTCGCAGTAGGTCACCATGTTATCGTAGGTAATCGAGATAGTCGTAGATAGTGTTAGAATATCGCGTTTCCTCGTTTCAATGGCTCGTTTGAAAAAAAAGGTAAGTAAACAGCAGCACGTGACGCGCTGTCATTCCAGGGCGCGGTCATTGTGAGAGTTTTCTGTAGGAGCATCAGACGTGGCTTAGACATGGCTCCAAAGAACTTCTGCCTCCCGGCTGTACGAGCAGAAGGGCTGCTGCAAGAAGCAGAGATGGCATTTTTTACTGCGAGCATTTTCCCCACGAGTTCCTCCCTCACACACATGGCTCCGGATGATGTTAAACCACAAGCCATTTTATAGTGAAATAACATTGGAAACACGACGTCATTTCTCTAGGTGATCATGTGAGCTGTAGCCACTCGTAGCTTGTCGTAGTTTGTTCTCCGTGAAGTCGTCTGAAGTCGAAGGTGGTCGTCTTCAATCTCCACTACTGGGTGCCCAATTTTCCCAACAGCATCGGCGATTAAATCATAGCTGGTCGAAGCTAGTCTTCCACATAGTCGAAGGAGGTCGAAGCTAGTCTTCCACATAGTCGAAGGCGGTCGTAGGAGGTCTTCCACATAGTCGAAGGAGGTCAAAGCTAGTCATCCACATAGTCGAAGGAGGTTCTCTACATAGTCGAGGGGTACCAAATTTTCGACGATACAACAAGACCATGACACTCTCCTAAACTCGAAAATAAGGTCGCCATAGTGGGACAGGCCCTTAACTCTCTCTAGCAAACATCCAGTGAATTGGCCTCCACTGCCTTCTGTGGCAGAGAATTCCACAGATTCACAACTCTGGATGAAAATGTTTTTCATCATCTCAGTACTAAATGGCCGACCTCTTATTCTTAAACTGTGATCCCTGGTTCTGGACTCTCCCAACATCGGGAACATGTTTCCTGCCTCTAGCGTGTCTAATCTCTTCATAATTTTATATGTTTCTATAAGATACCCTCTCATCCTTCTAAGTTCCAGTGAATATAAGCCCAGTCGACCCATTTGCTTCTCATATGTCAAGGGCCCTTTTCCACACTCTATCACCCTATGATATTATCTAAATGGTGGCCGACTAGGAAAAGGGGAGATGCAGCGAGACCTGGGTGTCATGGTACACCAGTCATTGAAAGTAGGCATGCAGGTGCAGCAGGCAGTGAAGAAAGCGAATGGTATGTTAGCTTTCATAGCAAAAGGATTTGAGTATAGGAGCAGGGAGGTTCTACTGCAGTTGTACAGGGTCTTGGTAAGACCACACCTGGAGTATTGCGTACAGTTTTGGTCTCCAAATCTGAGGAAGGACATTATTGCCATAGAGGGAGTGCAGAGAAGGTTCACCAGACTGATTCCTGGGATGTCAGGACTGTCTTATGAAGAAAGACTGGATAGACTTGGTTTATACTCTCTAGAATTTAGGAGATTGAGAGGGGATCTTATAGAAACTTACAAAATTCTTAAGGGGTTGGACAGGCTAGATGCAGGAAGATTGCTCCCGATGTTGGGGAAGTCCAGGACAAGGGGTCACAGCTTAAGGATAAGGGGGAATTCCTTTAAAACCGAGATGAGAAGAACTTTTTTCACACAGAGAGTGGTGAATCTCTGGAACTCCCTGCCACAGAGGGTAGTCGAGGCCAGTTCATTGGCTATATTTAAGAGGGAGTTAGATGTGGCCCTTGTGGCTAAGGGGATCAGAGGGTTTGGAGAGAAGGCAGGTACGGGATACTGAGTTGGATGATCAGCCATGATCATATTGAATGGCGGTGCAGGCTCGAAGGGCCGAATGGCCTACTCCTGCACCTAATTTCTATGTTTCTATGTTTCTATGATGCTAAGACTCCTTTAATTCTTATAGAATTATAGACTCCTTAATTTCTTATAGAAACTTACAAAATTCTTAAGGGGTTGGACAGGCTAGATGCAGGAAGATTGTTCCCGATGTTGGGGAAGTCCAGGACAAGTGGTCACAGTTTAAGGATAAGGGGGAAATCTTTTAGGACCGAGATGAGGAAAACATTTTTCACACAGAGAGTGGTGAATCTCTGGAATTCTCTGCCACAGAAGGTGGTTGAGGCCAGTTCATTGGCTATATTTAAGAGGGAGTTAGATGTGGCCCTTGTGGCTAAAGGGATCAGGGGGTATGGAGAGAAGGCAGGTACAGGATACTGAGTTGGATGATCAGCCATGATCATATTGAATGGCGGTGCAGGCTCGAAGGGCCGAATGGCCTACTCCTGCACCTATTTTCTATGTTTCTAATTGTACAGGTGTTAGAGATTCTGGAGAAAGTTCCCGACCGGAAATGTCACCTGTCCTTTTTCCTTCAGGGATGCCGCACAACCCGCTGAGTTACTCCAGCATTTTGTGTCTATCTGTTGCACTAAGAGTCTTCACATCCTTGTGAAACTCGGGGCTGGCGAGATAGGTCTCAGTTAAGTAGTTGGCCGTCGTTCAGATGGTAGCATCCTCGTCTCGAAGACTTTAGCAAGATTCAGCATGGAAAGCTGCTGAGGAAGGCTAGATTACAAGGGGGTTCAGGGAGAGTTAGTCTATTGGACTTTGAATTGACTTCATGCAAGGAAGCTGAGGGTGATAGTGGGCAGGTGGACTGGAAACCTGTGACTAGGATCAGTGCTGGGCCCATCGCTGTTTGTGAGTTATATCAATGATATGGATGAGAATGTACGAAGCAGCATTAGTAAGTTTGCAGATGCAGATAAAATTATCAGGGGGATAGTCTCAGAGAGTCATAGTGTGATACAGGCCTTTCGAGCCAACTTGCCCACACTGGCAAACATGTCCCAGCTACACTAGTCCCACCTGCCCGCATTTGGTCCATATCCCTCCAAACCTGTCCTATCCATGTACCTGTCTAACTGTTTCTTAACATTGGGATAGTCCCAGCCTCCTCTGGCAGCTTGTTCCCCTCAGATTCCTATTAAATCTTTTTCCCTTCACCTTAAACCTATGTCTTCTGGTCCTCGATTCACCTACTCTGGGTAAGAGACTCTGTGCATGCGTTAAGTCATTTAACCAGAGTTGGGGAATCAAAAACCAGAGAACATAGGTTTAAAGTGAGGGGGAGGGGAAAGAGAGGTTCGGAATGTTAGACGACGTTTAAACACAAAGGGTGGTGAGTGTATGGA
The DNA here is from genome assembly GCF_010909765.2 of Amblyraja radiata. Classification (NCBI taxonomy): domain Eukaryota; kingdom Metazoa; phylum Chordata; class Chondrichthyes; order Rajiformes; family Rajidae; genus Amblyraja; species Amblyraja radiata. The sequence goes on from NC_045980.1 coordinate 36,555,670, forward strand.
ACGAACTGCCGGAGTTGTGGGTTTGGGAGAGAGGGGGTAAGACCATGGAGGTATTTGAGCACAAGGAGCAGAACTCTTAATTTTATCAACTGACTGCAGTGTGGTTCCCTTGAAACTCAAGTGGCCGTATCCAGGCTCTGAACGTGAAAGCCATCTTTACCAAGCGTGAGACTGATATAAAATAATGAAATCAGGACCAGGGATGTAATTACCACAATCAGCTCAAGACTGGACCACTGGGTAAATGCTATTAACATCTGTCATCATTAACTGACACAGACCTCAAACAGATTTATCAGCAGCCATTAAAAATAAATTTAAAATGATGTCCATATCAACAATGAACGCAGTTAAAATTAACAAAGGGGAGGGGAACAATTTATGATATAAAGGGAAAAATAGGCAGAATATAGTTCTCAGCATTGTCACGCACCTGTTCCAGAGTCAATAGACAATAGGTGCAGGAGTAGGCCATTCGGCCCTTTGAGACAGCACCGCCATTCAATGTGATCATGGCTGATCATCCCCAATCCGTACCCCGTTCCTGCCTTCTCCCCATATCCCCTGACTCCGCTATCTTCAAGAGCCCTATCTAGCTCTCTCTTGAAAGTATCCAGAGAACCAGCCTCCACCGCCCTCTGTGGCAGAGAATTCCACAGACTCACAACTCTCTGTGAGAAAAAGTGTTTCCTCGTCTCCGTTCTAAATGGCTTACTCCTTATTCTTAAACTGTGGCCCCTGGTTCTGGACTCCCCCAACATCGGGAACATGTTCCCTGCCTCTAGCGTGTCCAAGCCCTTAACAATCTTAAAGAGGATCGACAAAGGTTCACCTGTATCTCTCCAACCTCATCTACTGCATCCGCTGCTCTAGATGTCAGCTGATTTACATCGGGGAGACTAAGCGAAGGTTGGGCGATCGTTTCGCCGAACACCTCCGCTCAGTCCGCAATAACCTACCTGACCTCCCGGTGGCTCAGCACTTCAACTCCCCCTCCCATTCCCAATCCGACCTCTCTGTCCTGGGTCTCCTCCATTGCCAGAGTGAGCAACAGCGGAAATTGGAGGAACAGCACCTCATATTCCGTCTGGGGACCTTGCGTCCGGATGGCATTAACATTGAATTCTCCCAATTTTGCTAGTCCTAGCTGTCTCCCCGTCCTCAACCCTCTAGCTGTCTCCTCCCACCCTCCCATCCGCCCGCCCTCGGGCTTCTCCTCCTCCCCTTTTCCTTCCTTCTCCCCCCCACCCCCCATCAGACTGAAGAAGGGTTTCGGCCCAAAACGTCGCCTATTTCCTTCGCTCCATAGATGCTGCTGCACCCGCTGAGTTTCTCCAGCAATTTTGTGTACCTTAACAATCTTATATGTTTCAATAAGATCCACTCTCATCCTTCTAAACTCCAGAGTGTACAAGCCCAGCTGCTCCATTCTCTCAGCATATGACAGTCCTGCCATCCTGGGAATTAACCTTGTAAACCTACGCTGCGCTCCCTCAATAGCAAGAATGTCCTTCCACAAATTAGGGGAGCAAAACTGCACACAATACTCCAGGTGTGGTCTCACTAGGGCCCTGTACAACTGCAGAAGGATCTCTTTGCTCCTATACTCAACTCCTCTTGTTATAAAGGCCAACATGCCATTCGCTTTCTTCACTGCCTGCTGCACCTGCATACTTACTTTCATTGACTGATGAACAAAGACAAAGTCGAATGTCCGCAACGGACTCGATGGGCCGAATGGTTTAATTCTGCTCCTACGTCATGAAGTTCTGGGTACTGTGCGATTCACCTCTACCCCAATGCGGACATTGGACTTTGTCTATGGAACTGGTGCGCTACAATGCTGAGAACTATATTCTGCACTCTGTATCTTCCCCTCTGCTCTACTGGTTGTACTTGAGTTTGACCTGATGGTATTCATGTATGTTATTATCTGCTCTATTTGGATAACACGCAAAGCAAAGCTTTTCACTGTGTCTCGGCACACGTGACAATATTAACCCTAAACCTTAAACTAAAGAGCATGAGCAAACCATATGGACTCATTCTAACAACAAGGTGGATATTTCATAGTCACCAAAGCAAATGCCAGATTATCTAACTGTATTTAAATTCCTCACTTGTTTAGATGGCATAAATTCAGTTCAGTTTATTGTCACTGGTCCAGTGAAAAGCTTCTGTTACGTGCTATCCAGCCGGCAGAAAGACAACACATGATTACAATCGAGCCACTTTACAGTATATAGATACATGATAAGGGAATAAGGTTTAGTACAAACTAAAGTCTTCAAAGTCCGATCAAGGATAGTCCAAGGGTCACCAACGAGGTAGATTGTAGTTTAGCATAGCTCTCTGGTTGTGGTAGGATGATTCAGTTGCCTGATAACAGCTGGGAAGAAACTGTCCCTGAATCTGGAGGTGTGCGTTTTCACACTTCTGTACCATATCTACAGTATCTATACATAATGTGAGGGAAGGAATTGCAGATGCTGGTCTCAACCCGAAACGTCACCCATTCCTTCTCTCCAGAGATGCTGCCTGTCCCGCTGAGTTACTCCAGCTTTTAGTGTCTATCTTCGATATAGCGATATAGTGTCTATCTATACATTTCTATCCATTGGGATGATTCATTTAGCTCCTTGGGCATGGGCCGCGTAACCAGGGGGGCTGGAGCCCCTCCACTTTTTTGGCGAGACATGCTTCATAACCCGAAACTATCCGGCCCGCAGGCGTATCAAGGCGTCCCGAGGCGTATTCGGCTCGAAGGGCCGAATGGCCTACTCCTGCACCTATTTTCTATGTTTCTATGTATATTTCTCTTCTTCTGAGGACCACCGACATCCAGAATCTCAGAACAAGCAGACAGTGAGCGCGGCAAAATCATGACCAGCTGTGGCAGAAACCGACTGCCCCCCCCCCCCCCCCTATGCTGAATCACCACACGGTTCACAGTCGACATATGGGGCAGTGGACGAAGCGCTGTGATTAGCCGCTGAGCGGAAGGGAGAGAGGGTGGGCCCGGAGAGAGAGAGAGAGAGAGAGAGAGTTGGTCCCGAGAGGCAGGGAGGGAGGGAGAGAGGTGGGGGGGGGGGGGGATGGGGGATATATCCCCCCACTATTTGAGTTGGGGCATGGCCCGTATTATCCCCCAGTTTTTGGAGGTCGAACAACAACAAATAATAATAATTGTCCCACCCACTCACACCCTCCCTCCACCCCCGAGGCCGGTGATCAGTGATCGCTCAGCCCCCCCCCCCCCCCCACTTTCAAAAACGTTTGTCGCCCTTATTGGGTGTAGACTTCTTTACATTGGGTAACTGCCCTGCCCATGGTATCTGGCATTCACTGCCTCCTTCACAAGAGCCAAGAGTCAAGAGTGTTTAATTGTCATGTGTACGGCAGATTCTGAGATGAAAGGGTTGAGGATAATGCAGGTTTCCACATTTCCTCAGAGCAGGCGGTGAACCTGTCTGCACATTTAAAAGATCTGTCGCCCTTCTTGTTCTTTCAAGTCTTGTCAAATTGATCTCACTTTCTGCTGTATTGTCATCAAACTCGGTCCCATGCTGTTCATTCTGATCTTCTAACGTGTGGAGCTCTTTCTTCCTTGTCCTCCATTATTCCACCTATTTCATGAGGTTTAAGATTCAAATTCAGGTTACTTTATTGTCAAATACACTATGCTGCAATCAACTTTCATGTTTGCTTGAAGTTCATAACAGTATACATGGTATAGACAATAAACAATAGGTGCAGGAATAGGCCAATCAGCCCTTCGAGCCAGCATCGCCATTCAATGTGATCATGGCTGATCATCCACAATCAGTACTACGTTCCTGCCTTCTCCACATATCCCTTGACTCAACTATCTTTAAGAGCCCTATCTAACTCTCTCTTGAAAGCATCCAGAGAATTGGCCTCCACTGCCTTCTGAGGCAGAGAAGTCCACAGACTCACAACTCTCTGGGTGAAAAGGTTTTTCCTCATCTCCGTGCTAAATGGCCTACCCCTTCTTCTTAAACTGTGGCCCCTGGTTCTGGACTCCCCCAACATCGGGAACATGTTTCCTGCCTCCAGCGTATCCAACCCCTTAATAATCTTATATGTTTCAATAAGATCCCCTCTCATCCTAAATTCCAGTGTATGCAAGCCCAGCTGCTCCATTCTATCTTCATACGATAGTCCCACCATCCCGGGAATTAACCTCGTGAACCTACACTGCACTCCATCAATAGCAAGAATGTCCTTCCTCAAATTTTCCGCTGAGCTACTCCAGCACTCTGTGAAACATCACCTATCCATGTTCTCCACAGATGCTGCCTGACCCGCTGAGTTACTCCAGCACTCTGTGAAACGTCACCTATCCATGTTCTCCACAGATGCTGCCTGACCCAGAGTTACTCCAGCACTCTGTGAAACGTCACCTATCCATGTTCTCCACAGATACGGCCTGACCCACTGAGTTACTCCAGCACTCTGTGAAACGTCACCTATCCATGTTCTCCACAGATGCTGCCTGACCCGCTGAGTTACTCCAGCACTCTGTGAAATGTCACCTATCCATGTTCTCCACAGATGCTGCCTGACCCACTGAATTACTCCAGCACTCTGTGAAACGTCACCTATCCATGTTCTCCACAGATGCTGCCTGACCCGCTGAGTTACTCCAGCACTCTGTGAAACGTCACCTATCCATGTTCTCCACAGATGCTGCCTGACCCAGAGTTACTCCAGCACTATGAAACGTTACCTATCCATGTTCTCCACAGATGCTGCCTGACCCGCTGAGTTACTCCAGCACTCTGTGAAACGTCACTTTCCATGTTCTCCACAGATGCTGCCTGACCCACTGAGTTACTCCAGCACTCTGTGAAACGTCACCTATCCATGTTCTCCACAGATGCGGCCTGACCCGCTGAGTTACTCCAACACTCACATGTGACAACAAATGCTGGTTATAATGGTACTACCCATATCCCAGGAATGAATCTGTAAGTAAATCCACAGGCAAAGTAACATCTCATTGTATATAGTTTCAGAAATATTCAGAAGTTGTTCAGGAATAACCAATTGACTATTGAACACTAGGAACTGCCTTGGTTCTTCCCAGGAGGATGAGGGGGATGTTATAGAGGTGTATAAATCATGACAGGAATAGATCGGGTAGACACACAGAGTCTCTTGCCCAGAGTAGGGGAATCGAGGACCAGAGGACATAGGTTCAAGGTGAAGGGGAAAGGTTTCAATAGAAATCTGAGGGGTAACCTTTCCACACAAAGGGTGGTGTGTATATGGAGCAAGCTGCCTGAGGAGGTAGTTGAGGCTGGGACTATCCCAATGTTTAAGAAACAGTTAGACAGGTACATGGATAGGACAGGTTTGGAGGGATATGGACCAAACGCAGGCAGGTGGGACTAGTGTAGCTGGGACATGTTGGGCTGTTCTATGCTGTAACTATGCTGTATGACTCCATGACGAGGGACTTCAGGCTTTGTTTTGGATTTTTTGCGGTATATTGTTTTTTATTAATTGAACTCATTTAAGTTTGTTTATTATATTATCTATGAGTGTTGTGCTTACAAACCTGTTGTGCTGCTGTAAGTAATAACGAACAAAACTGTTCCGTTTTGGTACATACAGTGTGATAATAAAGCACTCTTGACTTGAAATTGGCTTGTTAGGTAATCTGTTTTTTTCCACTTCTTGTTATAAGGACACAACGTTCATTTTTTAACTACCAAACTTTTGTGAGTATTCCAAATAGCTTTATTTCCCACTTGAAATATCAGCGAAAGATAATTCTGCCACGTGGGACATCACTGAGCTGAAATCATTCTTGCTTGAGATTACAGTGCATATCTTAATGGTGCATGCATAATATATTTATTATATAAGCAACTATTAAAATCACAGTTCTGTAGAAATCACTGGAATTAATATTTGTATCAAGGGCATCAGACTAATACTTAACACATTAAAGATAGCGGAGCAGGGGATATGAGGAGGAGGCAGGAACGGGGTACATGTTTTTCCTCTACCTGCTAAATTTTTGTAAGGTGTCCTTGAGACTCTTGAAAGGCGCCCATAAATAAAATTTATTATTATTATTATTATTACTGATTGTGAATGATCAGCCATGATGGGGTGGGAGATTGCAACCTTCACGTGGTCCGCCCTGTTTCGACGAATGCAATCAACCTGGCGTCAAATAGAACAAGTTGTCCTACAACTTTAGGCTGTGCACGCCATACACAAGAAGAAGAAGAACTCAGCCATGATCACATTGAATGGCGGTGCTGGCTCCAAGGGCCAAATGGCCTACTCCTGCCCCTATTGTCTATTGTCTATTTGGTATAAACCAGCATCACAAAGTTGACATGAGTTACCACTCTGTGTTGGTTGAGGAATTAATTATCTGAAATTTGGCTCATCACATATCTACAACAATCTGCTTGCATTGCATTAACATTTACACTGTGAACTTTTCCCATCACAACCCACTTGAGTTGCTTTTTTTCTGGGCAAATATCAAAGATATCAAACAGAAATCTTGAACTTACAACCACTTTACAGGACGATTAGCAGATGTTTAACCTGGAAGTAAGATAAGTTTGGCAGAAATTAGCACCAGCATTCAGTGTTATGAAGTTATAATAGTGTTTCGTGTCAGAGGTTGGTTCAAACTGATATGCTGAGTTTAAAGTTAGCTGCCCTGCAACAGATAGACAATGATCGAGCTTTTTGAGGACGTGACAAAGGGAATCGAGGAGGGTCGGGCCTTGGATGTGGTCCACATGGACATTTGATAAAGTCAGCCATGGTAGACTGATCCAGCAGATTCACAGGAGATGGACACAAATGGTTGGAGTAACTCAGCGGGACAGGCAGCATCTCTGGAGAAAAGGAATGGGTGACTTTTCAGGTCGAGACCATTCTTCGGTTTAACAGGCATGGGATTCATGGTGACTTGGTTGTGCGGATTCAGAAGAAAAAGGATGGTGGAGGAAGAGCATTATTCTGACTGGCGATCTGTGACCAGCGGACCTCCGCATGGATCTTTTGTTGGTGATGTATATAAATGACTTGGACGTGAATGAAGACAGGCTGAGTGAGTAAGTTTGCAGTCAATATCCAGATTGCTGGGGTCACGGACTAGGAGGACGGCTGTCAAAGAATGCAGCTCGATATAAATCAAGGACAGAAATGGGTGGAGAAATGGCAGATGTAGTTTAATCCAAGCAAGTGTGAGGTATCATGTGAGGGGAAGGATTGCAGTTGATGGCAAGACCCTGAAAAGCATTGATGTACAGAGGGATCTTGGGATCCAAATCCATAACGCCCTGAAAGTGGCAACACATAGATAGAAGACATGATTGCCCAGCTTGATTGATCAAGGCATTGAGTATTAGAGTTAGGAAGTCATGATCCAGCTCTTTAAAACTTTGGGTAGGCTGCATTTGCAGTACAGAGTGCAGTTCTGGTTGCCTCATTACAGGAACGATGTCAAGACTTTGAGGAAGATGCACAAGCGATTTACCAGAACGCTGCCTGGATTAGGAGGTATTAGTTATAAGGAGAAGTTGCACACATTTGGATTATTTTCTCCAGAACGCTGGAGGCTGAGGGGAACCATGTGATGTAAGATTATGAGAGGCAGAGGGGTCAAGGAAAGAGCGTTTACGTCGCGGCCCTGTTTCCACCACCACGCACAAGAAACGCAAGACGCCATTGTATGCAGATGCCGAGAAGTGTGTTCAGCTCCGGCTGAACAATTTCTAATCTTGTGATGTGGACTCGATAAGAAGATGAGAGGCAGAGATGGGGTAAACATTCAGAACCTTATTCTCCAGGGTGTAAATGTCAAAGGCCAGAAGACATAGCTTAAAGATGAGAGGGGCAAAGTATAAAGGAGATGTGTGGGGCAGGTTTTTTTTACACAGAGGGTGGTGGAGGCTGGGAACGTGCTGCCAGGGGTGGGGGTGGAGGCAGATACGATAGTGGTGTTTAGGAGGCTTATAGACAGGCACATGGAAATGCATGGAATGGTGGGATAGGTAGAGAACAGTTTATCTTGGCATCACATTCGGCATGGACATTGTGGGCCGAAGGGCCTGTTCCTGTGCTGGACTGTCTGTGTTCTATGTTAACTCATACCATATCATGTGCAGCTTACAGGAATGGTACAAAGAAAGGATTAGTTGAACAGTATTGGAATTACATAAACCTTGAATCGAAAAGCTGCCCAAATCCTCTTGCTCGCTCCTGTCAATTTGACCCTGGCATCGTTCCCAAATCAACAAAACCAAAACATCGTTTCTGCCCAACATTTTCAACAATGCTCCATTTTATTTGTCTGTGAACTATTCAAATCTTCATTGCTCTTGAAATCGTGGCTGAAGATGTCTGCCACTGATGTGAAGATTGCTGTCTTTCTGCTGAGAGGCAGAGATGTGGTAGACATTCAGAACCTTATTCCCCCAGGGTGGAAGTGTCAAAGACTAGAGGGCGCAGCTTTAAGGTGAGAGGGGCAACATTTAAGGGAGATGTGCAGGGCAGGTCTTTTTTACACAGAGGGTGGTGGGTGCCTGGAACGCGCTGCCAGGGGTGGTGGTGGAGGCAATTAGGATAATGGTGTTTAAGAAGCTTTTAAATAGGCACATGGATATGGATCTAGTGCAGGCGGGGGAGATTAGTTTAACTAGAACAGTGAAAGTATTGGATAGAGTGGATGTGGAGAGGATGTTACCACTAGTGGGAGAGTCTAGAATGAGGTCACAGCCTCAGAATGAAAGGATGTTCTTTTAGGAAGGGGATGAGGAGAAATTTCTTTCGTCAGAGGGTGGTGAATCTGTGTAATTCAGCCACAGACGGCTGTGGAGGCCAATGCAGTGGATATTTTCAAGGCATAGATAAGATTCTTGATAAGTACAGGTTTAGTTTAGTTTAGTTTAGAGATACAGCGCGGAAACAGGCCCTTCGGCCCACCTGGTCCGCGCCGACCAGCGATCCCCGCATATTAACACTATCCAACACACACCAGGGACAATTTTTTAAAACATTTACTAAGCCAATTAACCTACATACCTGTACGTCTTTGGAGTGTGGGAGGAAACTGAAAATCTCGGAGAAAGCCCACGCGGTCACGGGGAGAATGTACAAACTCTAGCGTTGTTACAATTCCTGCCATCAGTGGCGCTCGGGACTCGAGAGGTTGTTCATAGAAACATAGAAAATAGGTGCAGGAGTAGGCCATTCGGCCCTTCGAGCCTGCACCGCCATTCAATATGATCATGGCTGATCATCCAACTCAGTATCCTGTACCTGCCTTCTCTCCATACCCCCTGATCCCTTTAGCCACAAGGGCCACATCTAACTCCCTTTTAAATATAGCCAATAAACTGGCCTCAACTACCTTCTGCGGGAGAGAATTCCAGAGATTCACCACTCTCTGTGTGAAAAAAGTTTTCCTCATCTCGGTCCTAAAGGATTTCCCCCTTATCCTTAAACTGTGACCCCTTGTTCTGGACTTCCCCAACATCGGGAACAATCTTCCTGCATCTAGCCTGTCCAACCCCTTAAGAATTTTGTAAGTTTCTATAAGATCCCCCCTCAATCTTCTAAATTCTAGCGAGTACAAACCGAGTCTATCCAGTCTTTCTTCATATGAAAGTCCTGACATCCCAGGAATCATTCTGGTGAACCTTCTCTGTACTCTCTCTATGGTTCAGGGGGGGGGGGGGTGAGTAAACTGCAGGTTTTTCATTGATGTCAGGGAGGCATTTCCTCGTACAACAAGCTAATGACATAGAGGAAAAACGCGTTTTTTTTTCAACACGTTGCTGGTCTATTGAATCGCTGGATTTGAAAGTCAGGGCTCAAATTCAAGGCCTTTAAAATCAGGGATCACGTTCTTGCTATAACAAAAGGTATATAGGACGTTTATTTAACATCTTATCTAGTTCTGGTGTAATTTAATTTTAATCTGATGATGCGAAATAAGTTAATTAGGCCCCGATATCGGCAACATGATCATTATCCGTATTGTGTAATTGTCTATTTGTGATCACTATTTTCATGCTATATATCTGATTAAAAACTTCCGCTGTACATACAGATCGGATTGTGGCCATCCCCATGGTGGCAACCATGACCGATCTGTATGTATGTCTGTGTAAAACGGCCCTTGTGACAAGGCTTGTCCTTGATCACAGCTTTTGAGTTAAGTCAATAGAAAAACTATAGGGAACAAGATGCTAATTTCTTGGTATGAAAATGACCATACCTTTATTAATACTGAAGATATGAAAGTGAATTAGGTAAATAATAAAGGTTTATTTTATGCTCCATCTGATGGGATAAATTACAGGTTTGATTTTTTAAATCTTAAAATGTTGTAACATTCCTACAAACTCCGCACAGACAGCACCTGCAGTCGGGATCGAACCTGGGTCTGCATCGCTGTGAGGCAGTGACTTTACCACTGCACCACCTATATGTCAGAGGTTATGGGGAGAAGGCAGGAGAATGGGGTTATGAGGGGAGAGATAGATCAGCCATGATTGAATTGCGGAGTAATAATAATAATAATACATTTTATTTAATGGGCGCCTTTCAGACATCTCAAGGACACCTTACATAGTAATCGGAATAACATACAATCGGAATATAACAAGTAATAAAGACATCACAGAGACACAAATTAAAAACAGAATTCAATTCAAAAACAGAAAATCAAAAACACAGTGTGAAAAGAGAGCAGCGGCAGCCAAAGCGCGCCAGCGTCCACTCTCTCTTCACGGAGTAGACTCAATGGGCCGAATGGCCTAATTCTACTCCGATTTCTATGACCTTATAACTTGGCATCATGTTCAGCACGGACATTGTGGGCCGAAGGGCCTGTCCCTGTTCTATCCTATGTCCCAATCACCCCTGGAAGTGCTGCCATGTACTCTCTCGCTGAACTCTACCTCACCTGGTTGTTCAGTTCTTTAGTCAGAGGGCGGTGAATCTGTGGAATTCTTTGCTACAGAGGCCAGTGTCAGTGGATATATTTGTTTAAGGCAGAGACTGATAAGACAGTGAATGATGCAACTCTCTTCTGCTCGGCCGCTCTGCCCGTCGGCCGCCTGCTGGCCCGCTCCCGCCCGCAGATTCGTCAGTCTATCTATGTCTGAAGGCGGGAGGCGCGAATGAGAGACGGGAATGAGAATGTTTTAAAATAGTGCATGTAATAAAATGGGATGAAACGAGCCGTGGGGGGTGGGGTGTGTGTCTGTGTGGGGGGGGGTCTGTGTGGAAAGTGCGGGGTGAGCGCGGGAGGGAGGGAGGGAGGCGCCGCCATTTTATCGGCCGCGGGCCTACGGGAGGAGGAGGAGGAGGAGCAGCAGCAGCGGCACCGGACAACAGGGCGGGCGGGCCCACAGCACAGGCCCAGGCTCCGGCATCGGCCCACAGCACAGGCCCAGCGGCGGCACCGGCTCAGGCCCGGGAGAAGGAGCGGCGGCGGCAGCGGTCCCGCCTCACACACAGCACCGGACTAGGCCCAGGCCCAGCGGGGCCGGGAGTAGCGGCGGACAGTCCAAGGAGCCCAGGCCCAGGCTCCGACACTGGCTCGGGTGGAGCCGCGGCACCGGCACCGGACAACAGGGCGGGCCCACAGCACAGGCCCGGGAGAAGGAGCGGCGGCGGTCCCGCCTCACACACAGCACCGGACTAGGCCTTAGGACTAGGCCCAGCGGGGCCGGGAGTAGCGGCGGACAGTCCAAGGAGCTCAGACCCAGGCGGAGCGGCGGCACCGGCGGCAGCAGCGGACCATGGCCCAGGCCCGGGCCTACCCGAGTCACCGGCAGCGGAAGCAGGAGGACGGGGCAGCGACGGCGGCGGCGGCGGGGGGCCCCGGGGCCGGCGCGGAGCTGCTGGTTTTCGGCTACGCCTGCAAGCTGTTCCGTGAGGACGAGCGGGCGCGCTTCATGGAGCAGGGCCGCCATCTCATCCCCTGGATGGGAGACCAGGAGCTGCAAATCGACAGGTCGGTGCCCTCCTGCCGCACCGCGCCGCTCCCTCCCTTCCTCCCTCCCTCCCTACCCGGCCTCAGTCAGCCCGGCAGCCGGCCACCCCCGCACTACCGCGGCCCCGGGTCAGCCCCACTCCAGCCCGCACACAGTCCACGCTGAGTGAGGGAGAGAACTCCACGCTGAGTGAAGGAACTCCACGCTGAGTGAGGGAGAGAACTCCACGCTGAGAGGGAGCTATCCACGCTGAGTGAGGGAGCTCTCCACGCAGAGTGAGGGAGAGAACTCCACGCTGAGTGAGGGAGCTCTCCACGCAGAGTGAGGGAGAGAACTCCACGCTGAGTGAAGGAACTCCACGCTGAGTGAAGGAGAGAACTCCACGCTGAGTGAGGGAGCTCTCCACGCTGAGTGAGGGAGCTCTCCACGCTGAGTGAGGGAGAGAACTCCACGCTGAGTGAGGGAGCTCTCCACGCTGAGTGAGGGAGAGAACTCCACGCTGAGTGAGGGAGAGAACTCCACGCTGAGTGAAGGAACTCCACGCTGAGTGAGGGAGCTCTCCACGCTGAGTGAGGGAGCTCTCCACGCTGAGTGAGGGAGCTCTCCACGCAGAGTGAGGGAGAGCACTCCACGCAGAGTGAGGGAGCTCTCCACGCAGAGTGAGGGAGCTCTCCACGCTGAGTGAGGGAGCACCATAGAGTTGAGGGAACATTGCCTTGTAGCGTTGAGACTGCAGTGCTGAGGGCATAGCTTGGAGGGAATGCCATGCTCTCTGAGGGAGCATGTAGGAAGGAACTGCAGATGCTGCTTTAAAACAAAGATAGACACAGAATGCTGGAGTAACTCAGCAGGCGGGACAGGCAGCATCTCTGGGTAGAAGAAATGGGTGATATTCCGGGATCAGGGTCTGAAGAAGGGTCTCGACCCGAAACATCACCCATTCCTTCTATCCAGAGATGCTGCCTGTCCCGCTGAGTTACTCCAGCATTTTGTGTGTGTGTCTCTCTCTCTCTGAGGGAGAGTGGGGAGGGGTGCTGAACACACCATGTTGTTACTGGATGTTGGAGTGTGGACCCTTCTGCCCAATCAGATGGACACGGAGTAGATGCCCACCACCCTTGGTTGAGCTAGGCTGATAGTTCGGGGTTGCTCATATGGACCTTCATTGGATTGTGGAAGTCCTGAACTTCCAGAGAACAACTTCGCCACTGTCACACATCACAACACTGGGCTCCAGGCCTAGTGTTGACCAGAAACTATCTGGAGTCTACCAGGAGAACATCGGAAGCTGTTGCCACTGAATGTGTTCCTGATAATTCCAGGGGTCGTTCAGTGAGTCCATTCATTTCAGTGGCAAGGAACACCTGAAAGGGGGCATGTGTACCTTCCAGGTATCTTACTTAACAAAAAAAAATAATCGAATTCATTGAATTACCCATAAAATGTTCAACTGTGAATTTAAACCTGTTTAATTATTTGTCCAAAAGTCTTAATTACTTTTATATAATTAGTTTAATATTCAACACTTCTTGCAATTATTTTTTTAAACTTTATAAATATCAGACTTTCACAGACTTAATAATAGTATAATAAAAGGAAATGCATATATAGGTTTACACCAAAAACAGAGACAAAATGCTGGAGTAACTCAGCAGGTCAGGCAGAATCTCTGGAGAAATTGGATAGGTGACTTTTCAGTCTGAAGAAGGGTCCCGATCTGAAAAGTCACCTATTCATTTTCTTCAGAGATGTTGCTGAGTTACTCCAGCATTTTGGTTCCTTCTTTCACAGTTTTTTGAATATCGTGACATTGGGAACATGGCTTAACTTGCCACCTGAGCTTTTGTAGGAATAGGCCTTGAATTTTCATGCAGGTAGTGGAATCTGTGAACCAACGGTGTCTTTGTGCTGCTTGTGGAACTGTCCGGGGAGCTGTATGTTGTGCAGGATGTATCCTATAACACTGAAGAAGAGCAGCAAATTTCACCCAACGCGCTGCTTGATATCCCTCAATCCACATCAGTGAAATTACATTCAATGATCTCAATTATTTATGAGTGTTGCTGTGTGCAAATTGTCTGCTGCTTTTGCCATCCTATTACAGTGATTGCACTTCAGAGTCCACCAAGGCCTACTGGATCTCCCATTTTAACTCCCATTCCCACATTGATCTTTTTGTGTTGGGCCTCCCCCCATTGTCAGAGTGAGACCACACGCAAGCTGGAGGTACATCACTTCATATTCTGCTTGGGTAAACATAGAAACATAGAAATTAGGTGCAGGAGTAGGCCATTCGGCCCTTCGAGCCTGCAACACCATTCAATATGATCATGGCTGATCATCCAACTCAGTATCCCCGTACCTGCCTTCTCTCCATACCCTCTGATCCCCTTAGCCACAAGGGCCACATCTAACTCCCTCTTAAATATAGCCAATGAACTGGCCTCAACTACCTTCTGTGGCAGAGAGTTCCAGAGATTCACCACTCTGTGTGAAAAAAGTTTTTCTCATCTCGGTTTTAAAGGATTTCCCCCTTATCCTTAAGCTGTGACCCCTTGTCCTGGACTTCCCCAACATCGGGAACAATCTTCCTGCATCTAGCCTGTCCAACCCCTTAAGAATTTTGTAAGTTTCTATAAGATCTCCTCTCAATCTCCTAAATTCTAGAGAGTATAAACCAAGTCTATCCAGTCTTTCTTCATAAGACAGTCCTGACATCCCAGGAAACAGTCTGGTGAACCTTCTCTGCACTCCCTCTATGGCAATAATGTCCTTCCTCAGATTTGGAGACCAAAACTGTACGCAATACTCCAGGTGTGGTCTCACCAAGACCCTGTACAACTGCAGTAGAACCTCCCTGCTCCTATACTCAAATCCTTTTGCTATGAAAGCTAACATACCATTCGCTTTCTTCACTGCCTGCTGCACCTGCATGCCTACTTCCTAATCGGCCACCATTTAGATAATAGTCTGCTTTCCTGTTTTTGCCACCAAAATGGATAACCTCACATTTATCCACATTATACTGCATCTGCCAAACATTTGCCCACTCACCCAGCCTATCCAAGTCACCTTGCAGTCTCCTAGCATCCTCCTCACAGCTAACACTGCCCCCCAGCTTAGTGTCATCCGCAAACTTGGAGATATTGCCTTCAATTCCCTCATCCAGATCATTAATATATATTGTAAATAGCTGGGGTCCCAGCACTGAGCCTTGCGGTACCCCACTAGTCACTGCCCGCCATTGTGAAAAGGACCCGTTTACTCCTACTCTTTGCTTCCTGTTTGCCAGCCAGTTCTCTATCCACATCAATACTGAACCCCCAATGCCATGTGCTTTAAGTTTGTATACTAATCTCTTATGTGGGACCTTGTCGAAAGCCTTCTGGAAGTCCAGATACACCACATTCACTGGTTCTCCCCTATCCACGCTACTAGTTACATCCTCAAAACATTCTATTAGATTCGTCAGACATGATTTACCTTTCGTAAATCCATGCTGACTTTGTCCAATGATTTCACCACTTTCCAAATGTGCTGCTATCCCATCTTTAATAACTGACTCTAGCAGTTTCCCCACTACCGATGTTAGACTAACTGGTCTGTAATTCCCTGTTTTCTCTCTCCCTCCCTTTTTAAAAAGTGGGGTTACGTTTGCTACCCGCCAATCCTCAGGAACTACTCCAGAATCTAAAGAGTTTTGAAAGATTATTACTAATGCATCCACTATTTCTGGAGCTACTTCCTTAAGTACTCTGGGATGCAGCCTATCTGGCCCTGGGGATTTATCGGCCTTTAATCCATTCAATTTACCCAACACCACTTCCCGACTAACCTGGATTTCACTCAATTCCTCCAACTCCTTTGACCCGCGGTCCCCTGCTATTTCCGGCAGATTATTTATGTCTTCCTTAGTGAAGACGGAACCAAAGTAGTTATTCAATTGGTCCGCCATATCCTTGTTTCTCCAATTTCAAACAAGTGCCCCCCCCCCCTTATCCCAGTGTCCCCTACTCCATCAGTCTGCTGAAGAAGAGTCTCAACCCAAAATGTCATCAATCCATTCCCTCCACAGATGGTATTTATCGTCTGCCAAATGGTTTGGGATGTCTTTAAATGAAATGACCTGTAGGAGCTCTAAGTATTTTTTCAGTTTTTTGAATAACTTTCAATGAATCTATGGAGATGAAATAATAGTTCTAAAGTGCCATTTAATTCATTCCATATTTTGTTCTTTTCTCTGTTGTCCATCTTCTGATTTGAAATATAAAACGTCAAACTTGTGTAATATCCCCCATCACCATCCACAGATGTCTTTCACTGTAGAAAAGGATTAGCATTTCAGGACTGTGTTCTTTAGCCAATGAAGTATTTTTCAAGTTTCAATGTAATGTTGGCAATGTGGCAAGAAGTGTGCACATGGCAAGCTTCCACAAACGTGATCATTATCAGGCATTCTATTTTATTTACTGAAGATAGACACAAAATGCCAGGAGTAACTCAGCGGGACAGCAGCATCTCTGGAGAGAAGGAATGGGTGACGTTTCGGGTCGAGACCCTTGTTTTGTATATTGTTGTTCGAGGGGTAAATAAAGGCCTAGGCACCGCGGAGAAATATTCTGGTTTGTGTAATAATTCCAAAGGATTGTTTTAGCTACCTGAAAGTGCAGATGAAATATTGGTATATTAGCCCCTTCAGTGTAGCAGCACTGCACCCCCTCAGCACTTTATTGGGTACGTCAGCCTGAACTGTGTGCACAAGCCCCTGGAGTGTGGCATGAACTCGCAGCCTTCCGAAACAAAAACAGAAATTATGTCTCGGGTCAGTGATCTTTCATCAGAACTGGATTTCCGTTCCCTTCTTCTCACCTCAAACTTCAACTTTATCCAGTTCTTTAGAAAAATCACAGCTCTGGAGTGTATTTCCCTTCTCTGCCAGACCTGCCCTTTTCCAGCATTTTCTGTTTTTATTTCAGATATTTAACTTGTATTTTAAAAACAATGTATTAAATTATCGTGAATGTTCAGTCATTTACCTGCTTGACAAATGTAAACATGCATGCGGTGTTTTATTTATTTATTTCCCCCCCATCACTGTATGTATGATATGCGTGTGTGTATGATATATATTTGTGTGTGTGTGTGTGTATATGTATGAGATATGTGTGTGTGTGTGTCTTTCTCTGTCACATAATCCAAAGCTTTATTCCCCAGTGAATTTGACAGGTAGTAGAATGGCTAGGATAAAAACAGGCCTAGTCATGATTTTGCCTCCAAAGGACAGACTGTCTTCGGATGAAGAGCCCTCACCTGCTGCTCGTCCTCCAGGAAAACTCGGAGCATTGTGAAGCAAGGACATTTTCGGCCCATTTGGTTCTTGCTGATAGGTATTTATGTCCTCAGGTTTGTGCGTCTGTTAAAACTGGTTTTTGCAGATGAAATATTTTCAAGCAAGCGTGTCATTGACAGATAGCAGAGCGGGTGCTGCTTGACTGAAACGTGAACGGTAAGATTCTTTTTTCTTCAGTGTTGGCAAACGGGCGTTTGTTTACAATTTGTTAACCATGCAGTATTATGGTGAAGATCCGAGTTAACTTTTCTCAAAGTACTTGCTACATATGCAAAGAGAAACGTTTAAATTTTAAATATATACTACGTTAAGATATCTTTCATAATTTTATGTCATTGATAATGTTTACTTTTATAAATATCACTTTCAGGTTGCCTAGTGTGGTAAGTATGCTATTTTTGTAATTGGTTCTATTTCTGTACCATTGACCAGTGTCTTCACCTTGCAGGTACGATTGCCGGGGTCATTTACACGACCTCTCAGAATGTGATGCTGAGTACACCTGGAACAGAGATTACCAGTTGTCAGAAGAAGAAGCGAGGATCGATGCTCTTTGCGATGAAGAGAGGTATTTAGCCTTGCATACGGACATGCTTGAGGAAGAGGCAAGGCAAGGTACTTTTTGTCAAACAACTTTATCTTTTGAACCAAATTTATGTGAATTTCTGCAAATTTTACAACTGTCTGCAATTTGACCATGCACTCATTTTTTTGATATTCCTTATTTGACAGTACCCTGGGGATTGGAAAAGGAATCCTTCCTTATCAAAAAGGATCTCAGGAGTAGTTAAATTAGCCTGCAAAAGAAAATTGTTCGCAACTTGTAGGGCAGAGTGGAAACTAAGAAATTTTTTTTTTCTCTTCAATGGGAAAACTGATATATCTTATAATATATATTGAGGCTTTTTTCCTAGTTCACATTAAATCTGATTGTAGATGATTTTTCAAATCTCGTCAGTAATTTAGTATGTAAAGCAGGTATTGAATATCAGAATTTAATTATTAGCTTTAAGTTCACGTCCGATTTTTAAAGTGGTGTTTGGTGCCATATGAGTCTAATTCATTGCTTTCCTCTCCATAATCACCTGCTTTTAAGAGGAGGAATATAGACGTCTGAGTGAGGCACTGGCAGAGGATGGCATCTACAATGCAGTCGGGTTTGCTTACAAAAGTGATTACTATGACCCATCTCAGCCCACAGAGGAAGAGGAGCTTGCTAAATCAGAAGGTAAGTTTTGAATGAATTAGAAGATAGGCACAAAATGCTGGAGTAACTCAGCGGGACAGGCAGCATCTCGGGAGAGAAGGAATGGGGGACGTTTCAGGTCGAGACCCTTCTTCAGACTGAGAGTCGAGAGGGGGAGATACAGAGATAAGGAAATGTAAGGTGTGAGACCGAGACATCAAAGGGGGTGGAGATGAAGGAAAATGTAGAATAGATTATTGTTAGCTTTATTGTTACCTTCTTCTAGCTAACAATGATCTATTCTACACTTTCCTTCAGCTCCACCCCCTTTGATGTCTCGTTCTCACACCTTACACTTCCTTATCTCTGCATCTTCCACTCCCCAACTCTGTCTGAAGAAGGGTCTCGACCCGAAACGTCGCCCATTCCTTCTCTCCAGAGATGCTGCCTGTCCCGCTGAGTTACTCCAGCGTTTTGTCTATCTTCGGTTTAAACCAGCATCTGCAGTTCCTTCCTACAATTATTGAATTACTTACTTTGCTTATTTTTCATAGATATTCTACGTTCATAGTAATTAACCCACACATTTTAAACACACACTTGATTAGCAAAATACACGTCCAAAATTAAACCATTTAATGTGTTAAAATATAGAATATTCAGTAATTGAATTACAAAAAAACAGAAGTGTTTGTAATGCTAAATTCATCAAGCAACATCTGCTCAGAGATACCGATTTAACAAATATTTTAACATTTTTAAAAACATTTCTAGTAACCAGGCTGACTGCTTGTTTAACAAAAATGTCGACTATTGATTAGTCACGGGCAATTTTTACTTAATGTTACATTTTGGTTATATACATATTGATTTATGTCATTGACAGCATATTCTTTTGATCTTCTTTGTAGCAGCTGCGATGGAAGAAAATGCGGAAGAGAATGAGGAGCCATACACTGCTCCCAGTGGGCTGCTTGTGCCTTCTGATGTCGAAGTTGTAAGTGTCTAAAGTTTCTTTCAATTATGTCATGTAGCGTGACATTGATCATAGTACAGAAATGTGTTTAATTCTCACCTGAAAATGTGATCTGGAGTTGAATCTATCAATTTAAAGAGTCCTGTCACATGATTATGGTGTACATTTTGCTGTAATTTTTAGACAAATGATAAAATCATGGAATGATAATGAAGAGAGATTATTTCATGTAAAAGCAATGCAGCTCATTCCCCATGCTCTGTGAATCCTTTACTTCACATCCTTGAGTGCTACAATGAATCTGGCTGAATGAGCCCTGCAGCAGCACATTCCAGATCCCAATCACAGGCTGTGTGTGTGTGTGTGAGGAAAATCCTGGGTCTTCTACCAACAACTGGTTCTCCTCTGGTTACAGTGATGATTCATTCCTGTCAACAATTGATAACCTGGATAGTTTGCACGCTGGAAATGCGGCTGCAAACTTGAGTTCCCAGACAGCGGGGGATGGC
The DNA here is from genome assembly GCF_010909765.2 of Amblyraja radiata. Taxonomy (NCBI): domain Eukaryota; kingdom Metazoa; phylum Chordata; class Chondrichthyes; order Rajiformes; family Rajidae; genus Amblyraja; species Amblyraja radiata. The sequence goes on from NC_045980.1 coordinate 36,575,699, forward strand.
TGCAGTCAGCAAATCCAACCCACTGGCCTTCCAAATGCTTGTTTGTGTGTACGAGCTGTACACAAGTTGGGTGTTTGTAAACTGGGGGGACTGCCTCTTCATTCTATATCAGCTAAATAAAATATTTTGTCCACATCTTTTAATTATTCTTTCATCTTGCTCAATGTTAGTAAGTATTTTCTCATCTTGTATTGAATGTTGCTGGATAACAGTTGGGCTGCTAGCTAGCAGTGTTTGCTTGTAGAAACTGTCATTTTCATTGTCCTTTATATGAGATCCACTTGGTGGCACAGTGGTGCAGTTAGTAGAGCTGGTGCTTCAGAGCTAGAGACCCAAGTTTGATCCTGACCTCGGGTGCCATCTGTAGAGTTTGCACATTCTCCTTGTGATTGACTGGGTTTCCTCGAGGTCCTCTGGTTTCCTCCCACATCCCAAGGATGGGTGGATTCATAGTTTAATTGACTTCCGTAAATTGCTCCTGGTGTGTAGGGAATGGATGAGAAAGTGGGATATCATAGAACTATTGAATGGGTGGTCGAAGTGGGCTGAAGGGCCTGTATCTTTATACATACACATTACCCATCATTGAAGAAGCTGAAACCTGTGCATATCACTAATGTTGTCAATTCTTGTGCCAGGACGACTGGGCTTGTATTCACTGGAATTTAGAAGGATGGGAGGGGATCTTATAGAAGCATATACAATTCCTAAAGGATTGGACTGGCTAGATGCAGGAAAAATGTTCCCCATGTTGAGAGAATCCAGAACCAGAGGTCACAGTTTAAGAATATGGGGTAGACCATTTAGGACTGAGATGAGGAAAAACTTCTTCATCCAGAATTGTGAATCTGTGGAATTCAGGTCGAGACCCTTCTTCAGACAGGGTTCAAACCACTGGGTTGTAAGCTGCCCAAGTGAAATATGAGTTGGAGTGGATCTGGGAAAGTGTATTTGTTAGAGCATGAAGTCAGGCTGTGTGTCTGTTCCCCTTGTGAATGAATGTTCTCTATTGGTCTCGGCTAAATATTACTCTGTTTATCCCAATTTATGAATGCAACATGTTTTTATGCCTTGCCATAGGATTGATTATAAGAATGTAAGATTTAGGGGTAGGAGTGACTCTTTGGGCCTCTCGAGCTTGTTTCACCATTTGTCAAAATCATTGCTGGTGGATCTCAATTCCGTTGCCTTGCGCTATCCCTATTCCATTAATATCCATCAATTATCAATCTATGTTTTGAATGAACTTGATGACTGAACCTCCACAAGCCTATGGGATAGAGAATTACAAAGATTCTCTAACTTCTTGAAGACAAACTTTCCTTATCACAGTGTAGCTGGTATTTGCAATCAGTTGCCAGTGGAGGCGATGGAGGCATATGGACAAAATGTGAATGAGCAAGGCATAGAGGGATATGGAATTAATGCATGAGACATGATTGTTGCCATAGACACCGTGGGCTGAAGGTCCTGATCCTATGCTGTACAACTCCTGCCCTTTATACTGAGTTCTAAACTCCTCAACTAGGAGATCAATCCATGCAAACGCCCTGAATCGCCCTCTGTTAAGTCATCTGGCAGTGTTGGCCAAACTGATGTGATGATAGATCTTTAAGAAGGAACTGCAGATATTGGAAAATCGAAGGTAGACAAAAATTCTGGAGAAACTCAGCGGGTGAGGCAACATCTATGGAGCAAAGGAAATAGGCGACGTTTCGGGTCGAGAACCTTCCGGGTCTTGGCCCGAAACGTCACCTATTCCTTCAGGGTCGAGACCCGAAACGTCACCTATTCTTTCGGGGTCGAGACCCGAAATGTCACAACTTCCTTCGCTCCATAGATGCTGCCTCACCTGATGATAGATATTGATCTGTGGCAGCAACAAGGGGCAGGGGATTGACCAGGAGATGGGGGGTACTCAGCGCGTACATTAGTGAAACGTGAAACTACAGAGCTGCAGCAGACAACTACTGGTGATGTAATTATTTTTCATTTGGTCTCTGACAGAGAGCTCATGCAGATGTGTACTGAATAATTCATTTTTTGTAAGATCTGTTTCCCTGTGAGGGCAAGTGATAAAAGCATCCAATGAATAATTTTTAGAAGCAGTGGTTTCTTTTCATGTTGAGAAAAAACCATTGTATTTTACATTTTACTACAGGATACTACACAAATGTCAAGTGAAAAAGCAAGTGAAACATTTACCATGGAAGTGTATTTTTGGCCTATTGTGCATACAATATTTCTTGACTAAAACAAAACCGAAGGCTGGTAATATCCTTCCGTGACTAAACCATAATTGTCTACACAACTAATAGACAATAGGTGCAGGAGTAGGCTATTCGGCCCTTTGAGCCAGCACCGCCATTCAATGTGATCATGGCTGATCATCCCCAATCAGTACCCCGTTCCTGCCTTCTCCCCATACCCCCTGACTCTGCTATCTTTAAGAGCCCTATCTAGCTCTCTCTTGAAAGTATCCAGAGAACTGGCCTCCACCACCCTCTGAGGCAGAGAATTCCACAGACTCACAATTCTCTGTGTGCAAAAGTGTTTCCTCATCTCCATTCTAAATGGCTTACCCCTTATTCTTAATCAGTGGCCCCTGGTCCTGGACTCCCCCAACATCGGGAACATGTTTCCTGCCTCTGGCGTGTACAAGCCCTTAATAATCTTATGTGTTTCAATAAGATTCCCTCTCATCCTTCTAAACTTCAGAGTACACAAGCCCAGCCACTGCATTCTCTCAGCAATGGACACTATCCTCATGTAAAAGCTACTTTGTATATTGTCAAAATAAAGGAATTGCAGAATGAGGAAAACTCTGGCCAAATACAGAAAAACAGCAGATGGACTGTACACCCATTGGAAAATTTGCTTGAAAATTAGGTTGCCTTTCACGCTCATCACTATCACAGTAATCTGAGCACATACGCCATCTGCAAACCAGCAGATATTTCATTGTTTATCAATCTCCAAGTATTGATTGTAATGTGTGAATTAAATCTCAAATTAACCAATTACATTATAATGCAACATTATATTGGGCGGCCATGGTGGTGCAGTGGTAGAGTGGCTGTCTTACAGCGCTTGCAGCGCCAGAGACCTGGGTTTGACCCCGACTACAGGTGCTGTCGGTACAGAGTTTGTACATCGTCCCCGTGACCGTGTAGGTATTCTCCGAGATCTTCCTCCCACACTCCAACGACGCACAGGTTAATTGTCTTGGTGTAAATCCAAATTGTCCCGTGTGTGTGTGTGGGATAATGTTCATGTTCGGAGATCGCTGGTCGGTGCGGACCTGGTGGGCCGAAGAGCCTGTTTCTGCGTTGTATCTCTAAACGAAACTAACCTAAACTCTAGACTGCTGTGGATAGAATATTTAACTCAACACAATCAGTTTTGAGGCTGCTATTCCATGATGCAAGTTGTTGTGACGTTGCCACAACTTTATGTTCTCATTTTCTCTCTACAGCCCGCAACATCCAAAATGCACGCCATCATTGAACGCACAGCAAAATTTGTCTGTAAGCAGGGAACACCATTTGAGATCATGCTTAAGGCTAAGCAAGCCCGGAATTCTCAATTTGACTTTCTGTGCTTTGATCACTACCTGAATCCATATTATAAGCACATTCTCAAGACCATGAAAGAAGGGAAATATATCGCTCAAACGGAAAAGAAAATAGATGAGAAAAGGAGTAAGTTATTTCTGACTGATTTCCATTACAGAATCTATTGTGATCCTGCGTTTTGATAAATGCTGCTTTCTGTGAAGTTGCAAAATGTTGGTGTTTAGTTTTCAGTAGCAAAGTTGAAGAGGGAAGTGATATGCCATTTATAGGGCCTGTCCCACTAGGCGCTTTTTTTTCGGCGATTGTCGGCATCATTGACTGACGTATCAGGTCACCGTAAAAGTCGTGGCGTGATGACGTATTGATGCGCGGTGTCTCCTCAAGTGTCGCAACATTTTTTTTGTTGCCGCTGGATTTTGAAATGTTCAAAATCTTTCGGCGACCCTGATACGTCAGTCAATGACGCCGGCAGTTGCCGAAAAAATCGCCAAGTGGGACAGGCCCTTATGTTTGAACTAGAGAACCAAATGAGACTGAAAGCTAGAGGGACACTAGGAAGTGTAGATGCTGGAATCTTGAATAAAACACACAGGAGTGCTGGAGTAACTCAGCGGGTCAGGCAACATCTGTGGAGGAGATGGACAGGCGATATTTTGGGTTGGAACTCTGGAGAGACTGGAAACTCACTGGTTTGCTCACCAAATTGCACCTCTGGAAAACTAATATGGGATATAAAGCATTATTTCTAAAATTATTTTACAAAATTGATTTTCTTCAACAAACTGACGTATCAGGGTCGCCGAAAGATTTTAAACAAAAGTGAGGAAGATAAACAGCTAAGATAGACAGAAATGCTGGAGGAACTCAGCGGGTGAGATAGCATCTATGGAGCGAAGGCATAGGTGACGTTTCGGGTCGAGACCCTTCTTCAGACTCTTCTTCAGCCTCACCCACTGAGTTTCTCCAGCATTTTTGTCATCAATGCTGCCTCACCCGCTGAGTTTCTCCAGCATTTTTGTCATCAATGCTGCCTCACCCGCTGAGTTTCTCCAGCATTTTTGTCATCAATGCTGCCTCACCCGCTGAGTTTCTCCAGCATTTTTGTCTACCTTCGATTTTCCAGCATCTGCAGTTCTTTCTTAAAGAGAAACAGCTAGATGAGTTTCCTTCCTGCTGATAAAGACTGAGAGGCAACATCCTTACTCAGAGGATAGCGTAAGGGTATATTTAGAAAGGCTTGGCAGAATTAGACTTGGATAGCAAGGATTGCTGAAGGGCAGGCTGCACTTGCCTGTTGGAAGAGTAAAGTAATAACGTTGGCCTGCGATATTTGCTTAAAAAATGTTTTCACTAAATCCCACATAACATTTAATTAAAAGAAAACATGATAGTGATTGTCATGATTACTCAATGGTTGAAGAATAGTAAACATAAAATTAAAAAAAAAAGATTCTTGGACTGCCAGGGTGTAAGGGATGATTGTTGATGCCCTAGGTTTCTTTATATCTACATGACTTGGGCTTTCGGTTAGTGTTAATAATCCCTGCCAGTGTTTGTAGGGCAGGACACAACTTATTACCGATGGCACACACAAAGTTAGAAAGTAATGTCACAACATGGGAAGTAGAGTATTCGTCTCTTCATGCCTATTCTGCTTGGTAAAATCATAGCTGATCTTTTATGTTCCTGCATTCATTGTGTGTCCTCTAATTTGCAACATTGAAAATGTTTGATCTTTATTTTAAATTGATTATCTGAGCCTCTCCAGACACTTGAACAGAGAATTGCAAAGATTCAGTTGCCTCTGGGTGAAATAATTTTCCCCCCATCCCATACGTGCATAGTGCACCCTTTATTTTGAGATTGTTACCCCTGTTTCTAGATACTCCTGCACAGAGAAACACCATTCCTGCATTTACCCCATGAGCATTATATAGTTTCACTACTCTCATGTACAGGCCCAGCCAACAAAATCTTGCCTTGTCCAAACCAGGAATGGGATATCAAGGTGGATTTTTACAGAGCATGAATTTTTCAAAGCTCACAGATGAAGTGGAAGAGCTGATGTTAGAAACAGTGAAAGTTATGAAAGAAGAATGAATTATATTCAGTGGCTGCCTCCACAGATGCTGCCCGACCCGCTGAGTTCCACCAGCAGTTTGTTTGTTTTTGCTCCAAATCGATAGGATTCAAGGCCGAGAAAGAAAGATAGACAATACGTGCAGGAGTAGGCCATTCGGCCCTTCGAGCCAGCACCGCCATTCAATGTGATCATGGCTGATCATCCCCAATCAGTACCGTGTTCCTGCCTTCTCCCCATATCCCCTGACTCCGTTATCTTTAAGAGCCCTATCTAGCTCTCCCTTGAAAGTATCCAGAGAACCGGCCTCCACTGCCCTCTGAGGCAGAGAATTCCACAGACTCACCACTCTCTGTGTGAAAGATTTTTGGACCAAGGCAGTTGATGGTGATGGGAATATACAGGAAAGTTGAGTTGCAGTCAAAATCAGATACAATACAATACATGGGTCTGAAGAAGGGTTTCGGCCCGAAACGTCGCCTATTTCCTTTGCTCCATAGATGCTGCTGCACCCGCTGAGTTTCCCCAGCAATTTTGTGTACCTACAATACAATACAATTTATTTGTCATTTGGACCCCTTGAGGTCCAAACGAAATGACGTTTCTGCAGCCATACATTACAAAAACAAAAAGACCCGAGACACAAACACAATTTACATAAACATCCATCACATCGCTGTGATGGAAGGCAAAAAAAAACTTATCTCTCCACTGCACTTCCCCCCCCCCCGATGTCAGAGTCAAAGTCAAAGCCCCCGGCTGGCGATGGTAATTGTCCCGCGGCCATTAACGCCGCACCGGGTGATGCAAGGCCACGCTCCGGGTCTTGTTGGAGCCCCCGGCGTGTGCTAGCAAAGTCCCACAGCCATTCCAAGCCACGCGGGGCGATGATGTATGGCCCCGCTCCAGGTACTCTTCAACCCCGCAACTCGGGCGGGTGAAGTCGCCGTTGCGGAAGCCCCGAAAAGCGGTCTCCCAGCAGGGACCCGCGGGCTCCCGGTGTCACTGTCCACCAGACCTGCGGTAAGCCTCCGAATCCCCGGGGTCGGGTCGCTGCAGCGCTCCACCACTGCTCCTCCTGCTCCGAAATCGGCCAGCTCCGCGACGGTGAGTAGTCGGCAGCTCCGCAACTGGAGCCCCAGGTCATTCCTGTTGGAGGCCGCTCCACGTTGCAGCCCCAACGACAACGGAGACCCGACAAAGAAAAGGTTGGGTCTCCCGTGCAGGGAGAGATTTTAAAGTTACCCGCTCCCCACCCCAACAAAAAAATAACAAAGACTACATAAAAACGAGACAGAAAAAAAAAAAAAAAACACAGACGGACTGCAGAGGCCGCTGCTGACAAGAGTCGCGTCGCCCACAGAAAGAGATCAGCCATAATCATGTATTAGTGGAGCAGGCTCAACAGATTATATGGCATCCTCCTGCTATTGCATTCTTAGTATCTGTGCTGAAGCTTCATTTAATCACTACATTCATCAAGATGTTAACCACTGTCTGGGGATTTGAGTTATGAGATTACATAAAGGGGACTTGTTTCTCCTCAGAATAAATAAGGAGTAATTTAAGAGATTTTTGGAAGCGGCAGGGGATTTTGCCCAGGGGTGCCGTCCAGTTCCCCTCGAGCAACATTCACTGGGTAGCTCAATTACTGGCCATATTTGTTATTAAATCAAAGGATATATCGTTAAACTGGGTCTTTGGAGCTGAGGTCAGATCTACAGGGCCTCATTGAATAGAAGAAGGGCATAAAGGGATGAATAGCTTTGAGCTGTTGCTCCATTCCATTTTTCATCAAACACATTAAGAAACAAGTGGGATAATAAAACCAAAGTGGTGGGAGAACTCAATGGGTCATGCTGCACCTGTGGTGGGAATGGGCTGATGATGTTTCGGGTCAGGACCCTTCTTCAGACTAAATGTTGCAGGAAGGAACAGTTGATGCTGGTTTAAACCGAAGATAGACACAAAGTGCTGGAGTAACTCAGTGGGACAGGCAGCATCTCTGGAGAGAAGGAATGGGTGACATTTCGGGTCGAGACCCTTCAGACTGATGGAGTAGGGAGGCAAAGCTGGAAACTAGAATTGGCGTTGCGGCAAAGCCTACCTATCACTTGCCAGGCTTTGTCCCACCACCGCCTCTTTTCCTGCTATCTCCCCCCTGCTCCATCTATAGACAATAGACATTAGGTGCAGGAGTAGGCCATTTGGCCCTTCGAGCCAGCACTGCCATTCAATGTGATTATGGCTGATCATCACCCCGTTCCTGCCTTCTCCCCATATCCCCTGACTCCGCTATTTTTAAGAGCCCTATCTAGCTCTCTCTTGAAAGCATCCAGAGAACCTGCCTCCACCGCCCTCTGAGGCAGAGAATTCCAAAGACTCTCTGAGAAAAAGTGTTTCCTCGTCTCCGTTCGAAATGGCTTACTCCTTATTCTTAAACTATGGCCCCTGGTTCTGGACTCCCCCAACATTGGGAACATGTTTCCTGCCTCTAGTGCGTCCAAGTCCTTAATAACCTTATATGTTTCAATGAGATGCCCTCTCATCCTTCTAAACTCCAGAGTGTACAAGCCCAGCTGCTCCATTCTCTCAGCATATGACAGTCCCGCCATCCCGGGAATTAACCTTGTAAACCTACGCTGCACTCCCTCAATAACAAGAATGTCCTTCCTCAAATTAGGGGACCAAAACTGCACACAATACTCCAGGTGTGGTCTCACTAGGGCTCTGTACAACTGCAGAAGGACCTCTTTGCTCCTATATTCAATTCCTCTTGTTATAAAGGCCAACATGCCATTCGCTTTCTTCACTGTAAGCTGTACCTGCATGCTTACTTTCATGGACTGATGTACAAGGACCCCCAGATCCCGTTGTACTTCTCCCTTTCCCAACTTGACGCCATTTAGATAGTAACATCAGTCTAAAGAAGGGTGCCAACCCAAAACGTCGCCTATCCATTGCCTCCACAGATGCTGGCTGACCCACTAAGTTCTGGCAGCACTTTGCAGAAGCTGTGATCTTGAGCAAAACACAATCTCCTATCTCCAAGAAATATGTGGAGCTAATCTATGATGTCATGGAATTGTCCAGTGCAGAAGTCCTTTAAACCTGGTCGGCACAGCAGGTAGACTCACTGCCACCTGGCACCAGAGAACCACGTTTGATCCTGACCTCTGTGCTGTGGTTTGCACCTTGTCCCTGTGACCGCATGAGTTTTCCCCCCTCATCCCAAAAATGTGCGGATCTGTAGGTTAATTGGCCTCTGTAAATTGCCCCAAGTATGTTGGGAGTGGACAAAATATGCAGAAAGATGTGGTGTACACCAAAGACACAAAATGCTGGAGTAACTCAGTGTGACAGGCAGCATCTCTGGAGAGAAGGATAATGCAATAACATAGAACTAGTGTGATCGAATGATTGATGGTCAGCATGAACTTGGTGGGCCGAAGAGCTGTATCTTTGAATCAATCAACTCGCTATTCATTTGAGAATTAGCAATTGTCGCTCTTGTGGATCATTAAGATTGATTACTCCAGCAAAATATTGTATCAATGTTGCCTACCTTGTCTATCTGGGGAATAATAATTGTGTCTTGGCTCGGTGATTACTGTTTACTGAAACATTTTATAATTTTAACAGAATCTGTAACCGAATCTGGTGAAGAAGATGATGATGACAACGATGGTTCTTACCTCCATCCGAGTCTTTTTGCTACTAAAAGTAACTCCAGATTGGAAGAGCTAACAAGGGTGAGTCCCCGAAGATCAGATTTTACATTCAAATCCTTCCAGATTAAACCAACTACAAATCTGTTTCCTGGAGTGACAGTACTCCATCTCAAGTTTCTCCCAAGTTTTGATTTCGAGTATAATTCTAGATAAATATCAGATAATGCAAGTGAGGCTTGGACTTGAGTTTGTTCTATGACAAGGGTTCCCAGCCTGGGGTAAATTTACCCCCAGGGGGTAAACGTCACCTACGCAGGGGGTAAATTGTTGATTGTGGATTTGTACATATTTGTTCTCATTGACTGACTGTATGGTTCTGGTATACCGGTATCTGTTCATTAGTTGTTCGTAAATAAGTGAAATAACATTGTTATGTGCTATTAAAGTTGCCATAGGTAAACAGGATGAAAAAGGTTGGGAACCCCTGTTCTGTGAAATAGCCAATGCCTCTAATAACAACTTGCAAATTAAATAGGTGTAACTTTAGCGTCACTAGTTAGCAGGAGAATCGGGATTACTGAAAGATGTAATTGTGTGTTTAGCCTCTGAAAGTGATGGATCCAGACCATCCGCTCGCCGCTTTAGTGCGGAAGGTACAAGCAGAAGTCAAAAGGGAGCAAATGCTGCGAGAAGCCAACAACGCCGAAGCTGTAGTAACAACAACAACAACAGCAACAACAGCAGCAACAACAGCAGCAACAACAACAACAACAACTGGAGAATGCACTGCAGATTGTAAGTATGCAGACAAACGCTTGCTGCTCAACTCAATATGTGCCTACTACACTTGATGCTGTTTTCATGGCATGTCATGCATTAGCTCGATCCTCGTGTGATGCTTGGTGATTTTGTTTTTCTTTAAGAATGTTAACTCTCAGATGTATGGTTGTTGCTGTGCTCATAAGTGGTTCAAGTTCAAGTGAGTTTATTGTCATGTGTCCCTGTATAGGACAATGAAATTCTTGCTTTGCTTAAGCACACAGAAAAATAGTAGGCATTTACTACAAAACAGATAAATATGTCCATATACCATGATATAAATATATACACACATGAATAAATAACAGAAAGTGGTTATTAATAATCAGAGTTTTGTCCGAGCCAGGTTTAATAGCCTGATGGCTGTGGGGAAGTAGCTATTCCTGAACCTGGTTGTTGCAGTCTTCAGGCTCCTGTACCTTCTACCTGAAGGTAGCAGGGAGATGAGTGTGTGGCCAGGATGGTGTGGGTCTTTGATGATACTGCCAGCCTTTTTGAGGCAGCGACTGCGATAAATCCCCTCGATGGAAGGAAGGTCAGAGCCGATGATGGACTGGGCAGTGTTTACTACTTTTTGTAGTCTTTTCCTCTCCAGGGCGCTCAAATTGCCGAACCAAGCCACGATGCAACCGGTCAGTATGCTCTCGACTGTGCACCTGTAGAAGTTAGAGAGAGTCTTCCTTGACAATCCGACTCTCCGTAATCTTCTCAGGAAGTAGAGGCGCTGATGAGCTTTTTTGATAATTGCGTTAGTGTTCTCGGACCAGGAAAGATCTTCAGAGATGTGCACGCCCAGGAATTTGAAGTTCTTGACCCTTTCAACCATCGACCCGTTGATATAAATGGGGCTGCGGGTCCCCCTCCTACTCCTTCCAAAGTCCACAATCAGTTCCTTGGTTTTGCTGGTGTTGAGGGTCAGGTTATTGCGCTGGCACCATATGGACAGTTGCTCGATCTCTCTTCTATATTCTGACTCATCCCCATCAGTGATACGCCCCACAATAGTGGTGTCGTCAGCGAACTTGATGATGGAGTTCGCACTGTGGTTCGCTACGCAGTCATGGGTATAGAGTGAGTACAGCAGGGGGCTGAGCACGCAGCCTTGAGGTGCGCCCGTGCTGATTGTTATTGAGGCTGACACATTTCCACCAATACGAACAGACTGTGGTCTGTGGATGAGGAAGTCGAGGATCCAGTTGCAGAGGGATGCGCAGAGACCCAGTTCTGCGAGTTTGGTAACCAGTTTGGAGGGGATGATTGTGTTAAATGCCGAGCTGTAATCAATGAATAACAGCCTGACATATGAGTTTTTGTTGTCCAAGTGGTCCAGTGCGGAGTGGAGGGCCAGAGAGATCGCATCCACCGTTGATCTGTTGTGGCGGTACGCGAACTGCAATGGGTCCAGGTTTTTGTCGAGGTAGGAGTTGATTTGCTCCATGATCAGCCTCTCAAAGCACTTCATCACCACCGGCGTTAGTGCCACTGGTCGATAGTCATTGAGGCACGTCACCTTACTCTTCTTGGGCACCGGTATGATTGATGCCCTTTTAAAGCAGGTGGGGACCTCAGACCTCAGAAGTGAGAGGTTGAAAATGTCCGTAAACAGGTAGGAGCAGAATTAGGCCATTCGGCCCATCAAGTCCACTCTACCATTCAATCATGGCTGATCTATCTCTCCCTCTTAACCCCATTCTCCTGCCTTCTCCCCATAACCTCTGGCACCCGTACTAATCAAGAATCTATCTATCTCTGCCTTAAAAATATCCACTGACTTGGCCTCCACAGCCGTCTGTGGCAAAGAATTCCACAGATTCACCACCCTCTGACTAAAGAAATTCCTCCTCATCTCCTCCCTAAAAGAACGTCCTTTAATTCTGAGGCTGTGACCTCTAGTCCTAGTCTCTCCCACCCTGCTGTGCTCTAATGTTTGTTACTCTGTAAGCAGCAGGTGTTGTACAATCATTCTTTGTGATGTGAAGTGAAGGAACCATTCACATTTTCTATTGGAACAGGAAGCCACTTGTGCCTGTTCATCTGTTAAATAAGATCGTATATCCAGACACAGGGAATTGCAGATGCTGCTTTACAAAATAAACACAACGCTGAATTAAATGATAGGGTCAGGCAGCATCTCCCTCCGAAAGACATGGATGGGTGACATTTCAGTTCAGGACTATTCTTTAGACTGCTTGAATAGGGGGAAGAAAGCTGGAAAAGTGGCAGGAGAAGGCTTGGCAAGAGAAAAGTGGATACATGTGAGGGGAGTTTTGCTTGGCAGATATGTAGACAATGGCGAGAGATGAAAAGAAGACAAAAAGCCTGGGGGAGAAGAGGAGTGAAATGTGAAGCCAGAGGAAGCGATGTAGATTGATGGGATGGGGGGGGGAGGGGAGGGGGTAGCGTGAGAAATGCTTAAGTATCCTGTATGCTACGCTGATGGTGGTAGATGTGGATATTTCACTGAGTGGATGGGACAGAGATGCACTCGAGTGCATGGCAGCTGCACTCATTCAGGCAAGCGGTGAAGAGGCTGTGGCTAGTTGGATAAGCCACTCAAAGCAGAACATCCAGCTTTTGAAATGGCTGGGTAAACACTCGCTTGATCCAGTTGAGCTTTAATATAGAAACAGGACATCAACGAGGATTCTTCAATGCTATTGCTCTGAAGGGTCATTGCCTTGCACTTGTGTGGCATAATTAATGGTTCATCCCTTTTGATCATGTTTTGCTCGCTCAGATGGTGGAATGAGCTGCCAGAGAAAGCTATCGAAGCAGATAAACAATGATTTTTAAAGGATATTTGGATAGGATGGGTTTAAAGAGACGTGGGCCAAATGCAGGCAAATGGGTCTAGCCCAGTATTCCAACTTGATCAGCAGAGACAAGGTGGGATGAATTGGCTGTTTCTGTGCTGTATAGTTCCACGCCTCTAAATGGAGTGAGGGGCCTTTATCACCCAGACTGTGCATTGTGAAGAGGTGCATATTAAAACTTGCAGAGTGTATGATCCATAAAGAAGTTGCAAGCAGTTTCTTTTTGATCGTATAAATTGCATTGTCAAGTGGCATTTGGCCATCTCCAACGCATCTGAGAACAAGCACAGGTCTACTCACACGTAGATTTCTTGCATTGTTCCTGAATTCGGCTTTCAATTGCTTCAAAAGGGGCATATTAAGGGCATGCCCCACTTACGCGATTTTTTTGGTGACTTGTCGGCACCGTCTATAGTCGCAGCAGGTCTCCGAACATTCTCAACATGATGAAAATCCAGCGGCGACCAGAAAAAGGTACGACTCTTTGGGCGACAACTCACGACCATACAGGCGTCACGTGTCGACATGTCGCGGGGTGACGTTGAAAATTTTCGGAGACCTGCTACGACTATGGCTGGTGCTGGCAAGTCGCCGAAAAAATCGCGTAAGTGGGACAGGCCCTTAAGTATTTCTGTTAGCTGAGAGGACATTCCTCTTATCTGAAGAAAAGATCAGATGTTTGGAAGAGGGCATTAATAACATGTAGTTAAGATTTTGATCAGTGACGAGCAGACATGATGAATATCAGCCATCTTTTTATTGTGTATATCATGTGTATTGATTGATCTGATGAGACGGTTCAGAAACCACAGTAGATATTGTACTATATATGATTAATCAAGCAGGTAAGTCTAAACATCTTCTCAATATTGTTGCCTATGTTTGATCTGTGATTTGTAATAAAGATTATTTTTTGCTGACATCTTGGATCAATATTTAATGTGTGAATTATTGTTGAATAACTGCTTTATCTTGTGTGAAAGCAAACATGGCAACATCAAGGCATGGTTTTCAAGGGTTATACACATTGTATTTGTGGGGAAGGGAGACAGTGAAGTCTTGAAAATCAAAAGAAAATGCAGTTTTTGTAAAATTAAATAAATGCTGAAATACTCGAGTCAGGTCACATCTAAGTGAAGGGAAACAGTGTAATGTGTCAGGTCAAAGACTCTGTCCTCTTAAGTCTTGATAGGTAACGAACAAGAGTGAATGAAAAGCACAAGAAACATGGTGAAAGTGATGCTGTGTCACAAGTGGGAGAATAATAACTATATTGTACAATATTGTCTACCTACTATATTGTACAAAGTATTTTTGTAATGTACGAGATGTACGCTCCAACACGATCGGTAAGCACATAAAAAAACGGGAATCTTGAACAATAAACAAAGTGCTGGAGGAACTCAGCAGATCAGTCAGCATCTGGAGAGGGAATGGACGGGCGATATTTGGAGTTGAGACCCTTCTTCTGACTTGTGGAGTGGGGGAGCAAGCTGGAAAAGAGAGGCGTGGGCGGGACAAAGCCCTGACGAGTGATAGGTGGATACAGGTGAGAGGGGTGACTGGTAGATGTATGTGACGAGTGATAGGTGGATACAGGCGAGGGGGTGACTGGTAGATGTGCGGAGTATGAGACAAGGCTGGAGGTGAAAAGGAGACAAAAGAGTTGGGTAAGCAGTGAAGAGGAGCAGTCAAAGTTGGGTTTATGAGGGAGAGATAGATCACATGATTGAATGGCGGAGTAGACTTGATGGACCGTTGGCCTAATTCTACTCCTATTCCTTGACCATATGACCGTAAATGTAAAACTGGAGGAAGGGATGTATAGGGAGGGGAAAGAGGGGAGATAAAAGAGAAATAGAAATCCATGACCCCCACTGACCCCTGGCAAGGTTTGCCAAGTGACGAATTGAGAAAGGAAATGTTATCTGAGTTTAGTTTAGTTAAGAGATATAGCGTGGAAACAGACCCTTCAGCCCATCAAGTCCGCGCCGTCCTGCGATCCCCATACACTAACACCATACTACGTACTAGGGACAATTTATAGTCTTTACCGAAGCCAATTAACCTACATCTTTGGAGTGTGGGAGGAAATAGGAACACCCAGGGAAAACCCACGCGGTCATGGGGAGAACGTACAAACCCCGCACAGACAGCACCCGTAGTCTGGATCAAACCTGGGTGCCCCCACCTCTCCGATTTGTTTCTTGGAAGCATAGAGTTTAGATAAATGGTGGCTTTAAAGTAACTCTTCAAGCTGTTAAAAGGTTGCATTTGTGTATGTACGAACAATGGGAATGGAGAAAGCTGTGCTGAGATTTTAAATGTTCAGGCCATTTATGCTGCGATATGCAGAATGAAATCTGATCTATACAGCTCAGCAAATTAAGTTTCCCTTCCTTAGCAATGACCTGCTTTTGACCCCTTCCAATTAGCGATGCTTCAAATAGAATGATAGGACCTGTACTCAGTTTTGGATATTTTCCCATTTTTAAATTGGCTGTATAATAATTTGCAGCTTTAATCCTGAGGCATACATTTAGTGCACAAGTTTATGTTGTAGAGATACAGTGTGGAAACAGGCCGTTTGGCCCACCCACTCCACGCTGACCAACATTCACCAGTACATGAGATCTATGCTATCCCACTTTCACATCCTACACACTTGGGGCAATTTAGAGAAGCTAATTAACCTGCAAACCTACGCATCTTTAGAGTGTGGGAGGAAACTGGAGTTAACCCACGCGGTCAAATGGCATAGAGACGCCAGCCGCAGTCCAGATCGAATCCGGGTCTCTGGCACTGCTCTACCGCTGCTCCACTGTGCTGTCCACTAGGACAAAGGAATACTCGATTTAGTGTATGTTTGCCCAGAATACTGTTGTGAGGAATGACTACTCGGATAAATAGAAGTAGCAATCAGAACAGTGACACAATGTCTGGCTCTGTTGTACAGTGGGATGGGGCAAAGTCTAGTCAAGCAGTAGTGAGTGGTAGGGGAGTCTAGACAAATGTTCCAGTGGCCACATACTAGACTACTGGATGGTGTGTTGCCTACCAGGTGCCAGGGTCAAGGATGTCTAAGCAAACACTGGTCATTCAGAATTGGGGAGGGTTAGCAGCCAGCGTTCATATTGTGGTCCATATTGGTACCAATGACACAGGAAGGGAGAGAGAATTCAGGGAATTAGGTTGCGGGTTAAAAAGCAAGAGCTCCACGGTGATAATCTCAGCATTACTGCCCGTGCCGTGCTGGCGAGGCAAGAAGTAGAAAGATAGTGCAACTATCATGGCGAAGGAGCCAGTCGGTGCAGGAAGCAGATACGTGGATCATTGGGCCTCCAAGGCAGGTGGGAACTGTACAAAAGGGAGGGGTTGCATCTGAACTGGAGGGGAACCAACTTTCTTGCAGGGAGGTTCACTAGTGCTGTTTGGAAGGGTTTAAATTGGAGTGGTAGGGAGGGGGGGGGTGTGTGGTGGGAACCAGAGCAGCAGGTCAGTGAGGGGAGGGACATGATGGGAAGGTAGTGGTTAGTCTGACTGGCAGGATGGACATGGTGAAACCGATAGGCCATGTGTTATTGGAGCCGGGGTCAGTGCATATCATAATGGCGCTGTGGTCATTACGTGCACTTGGTTACAAGAGGGACAGGGCTGACCTTTGCCACTTACTCCCCCCCCCCCCCCCCCCCCCCCCCCCCCATCTGCCAATCCCTATCAACTGGCCTCAACTACCTTCTGGAATTCTCTGCCACAGAAGGTAGTTCATTAGCTATATTTAAGAGGGAGTTAGATGTGGCTAAAGGGATACTGGGTTGGATGATCAGCCATGATCATATTGAATGGAGGTGCAGGCTCGAAGGGCTGAATGGCCTACTCCTGCACCTAGTTTCTATGTTTCTATCTGCATCCACCTATCACTAGCAGGCTTTGCCCCGCTCCCACGGCTCTCCCTCCTCCAGCTCCACCCGTCATGACTCGGAGCGTCCCCTGCCCATCCCCTCCACAGATGCTGCCTGACCCATGGAGTTCCTCCAGCACTTTGTTGTCGGTGTTTTTTGCCCAGTATAATTGATTGGTACTTAAAAATGGAAGTGACAGAAATCCATGAACAAACAGGTTGTCTTATTACAGGGCACTGTGTGCGATTCATTTAAAACCAAAAAGACTAGTTGAATGAAGGTGCAATCAAGCGTTTTAGTATTTGTGGTTAATCAACATCAGATAATTAGCACCAATTGTTTCAAAAGCTATATTGAATACTAATACATGCATACGTAGTTTGCCAAGTGCTTAGTAAGGGGTAGGAATTTTTATTTTATAAAGTTTGATGAGAATGACTCTAATAGAATATGCTATCATTTAGCATTGCAATTTGATAAACATGAAACCCATTTTCTACAAGAGTAGTTACATTTTTCAAGGTGTACTCTGCAGCTGTTCCAATGGTGGCTGGTATAAACAAACGTGAAAATTGACAGTTTTATTATAGCGGTTTTGAAAGATTCTGTGAGCGTGGTAGAAATAATAAGGCTTGATCTTAATTACATTCCTTCTCCATTACAGCATCGGTGTCAACCATGTATTATGGATATTACATGATGCCTGATGGTACCTACTGCCTCACGCCGCCGCCTCCTGGGATGGAGGTTGCTGGTTATTACGGTAGCGTGCCCTCAGAGGCAGCGACATCTACTGCAACAGGGACTGTGGCGACGGCAGCATCTGACACCACATCTCCACCACCCCCGGAAGGGGACGGCAGCAATAGCCAGGGAGCCTCTACCACAACCACAGTCAGGTAAGGGACATGTTACACTCAACACTTAGCTTCCCCTAGATTTAAAAGTGCACGTATGAAAGGTATTATTTGCTTAAAACTATCTCGGCACTTTTGGGAGGAATTGGGTATTGTAATAAAATAAGCTACCTCGAAATGATCTCCCTTCTTTCAGTTTGGCAGCCCAGTGGCACAGCTGGTAGAGCCGCAGCCTCACAGTACCAGAGACCAGGGTTCGAAACTGTGTGGAGTTTGCATGTTTTCCTTGTGACCGTGTGGGTTTCTCCAGGTGCTCCAGTTTCCTCCCGCATTCCAAAAATGTGTAGGTTTGTTGGTCAATTGGCCTCTGTAAATTGCCCCAAGTGTATAGGGAGTGAATGAGTGCTAGAACTAGTGATTGATGGTTGGTGCAGAATGGGTGGGCTGACCGGCCTGTTTCCAGTGTGTATCTTTCAATTCAATTCAATTAAAAAATATATTATTACTCCAAAAGTATAGCTCAGGAGGTATGGATATGACTGACAAGGCCGGCAGTTATTGCCCATCTCTTAATTTCCCCTGAACTGAGGGTCAACCACTTTATGACGTTTATCGGCAGGGCTTGGGGAAGCAGACGGAGTTTTAATGGTAATCTGAAGGTGGCTGAGTGAGATAGAAACATAGAAAATAGGTGCAGGAGTAGGCCATTCGGCCCTTCGAGCCTGCACCGCCATTCAATATGATCATGGCTGATCATCCAACTCAGTATCCTGTACCTGCCTTCTCTCCATACCCCCTGATCCCTTTAGCCACAAGGGCCACATCTAACTCCCTCTTAAATCTGATAGTATATCTGTGGAGAACATGGATAGGTGACGTTTCACAGAGTGCTGGAGTAACTCAGCGGGTCAGGCAGCATCTGTGGAGAACATGGATAGGTGACGTTTCACAGAGTGCTGGAGTAACTCAGCGGGTCAGGCAGCATCTGTGGAGAACATGGATAGGTGACGTTTCACAGAGTGCTGGAGTAACTCAGCGGGTCTGGCAGCATAGTGGAGAACATGGATAGGTGACGTTTCACAGAGTGCTGGAGTAACTCAGCAGGTCTGGCAGCATCTGTGGAGAACATGGATAGGTGATGTTTCGGTTTGAGACCTCACCTATCCGAGTTCTCTATGAGGGACATGTGTAAGGTAGGTAGTCGGAAATTTTTCCCCAAAGCAGAAATCTCTCAAATTGAAGGCAGTAGGTTTAAGATAAAGAGGTTGGAGGAGATCTAAGGAAGAACCTTTTCACCCAGAGGGTGGTTGGGATCTGATGGCCTGCATGGGTGGTGGATGCATAACATTTAACAAGTAGCTCGGTGACCACTTGAATCCCCATACATGGGAAGCTGCTGGGCAAGTGCTGGTAAATGGGATTGATGTTCGATGGTCAGCTTGTCCACAGTGGACTGAATGGCCTGTTTCCCTACTGTTTGACATGGACTATGGTACTGCTATCACTACTTCTCACACTTCTTTAAATCCACGTTTATTTAAATACATGGACTTGCATTGCTGAATGCATGGTGGTATTCCAACTCGTGTCCCTTAAAAAATGGTTTGGAAGCCTGGTACACTGAACTGCTACACTGCCATGGTCCATTATGCATCATCTACTTGGAGAGCATCCTTTCAATTCATGAAGGAACAATGACATTTTAAGATTTTAAATAAAAGCAGCCAGATCACAATATTAATCAAAATGAAGGTACTGGATGATGGCTAATGTTGTGCCTTTCTTTGGGTGTGCTCTGAGGATAAGTCAAGGAGCTTTGTATCAATGGTGGGGTAAGTTACTGTAAGAGATTCTGAGAGACAAGATATATTTGCAATTGGATAGGCTTGGTCTAGTTGGAGAGAGTCAGCATGACTTTATCCATGGGAGATCATGTCTCACAAAAGTGATTGAGTTTTTTGAGGAGATGAGCAAGAGTACTGTCGAGGGCAGGGTGGTGGATGTTGTCTACATGTCTAGCTAGGGCCTTGGCAAGCTCCCGCACGATAGGCTGGTCCGAGGGCCAGAATACATGGGATTCAAACTAAAAGTGTGAATTCATTTAAGTCTGAGTAAAAGCCCAAACTATTTTATGGTAATCAGGTAATCTTAATTTATTGCTGATCCAGTTTGCACCCTCCTTCATCCCTTGCAAAAAGTATGAAGAGTTTGCAGACTGTGCTCTGACCTTTTCATGTGGCCCCAAAGCATATCTGATCCCCAGAATAGCCAACACATCCTCTGCCTGGTGCCTCCAGCCCCATGTCCCACTCACTGAATGGGGAGCAAGAGGTGAAAACTAAGCTTCACAGTTTTTAACTTTTTTTTGCTAGAGATAGAGGGTTAAAAGTGCCCCAAAGTAAAAGAATGATGGAGGGATAAAATACATTGCTAGTTTAATCTTGGAAAGCTGCATATAGATGTTCACATTGTGTTTACAGGCCGGCTAAGCTGCGGCAAATAAACATGTAATTCTACTGTTGTTGGTACATACGACAATGAAACACTCTTGAATCTTCAGCTTAGCATTCATAACATCCCATTACATTTTGTATTGCCTTGAAGAATGCCAAACACGTCACTCAGTCATTGCATGCAATGCATTTGTTACAGCCATCCGTGATCTGCTGTCATTGGGCATTGACTTTGAAGCTTGCCCTTTATCAATGTGAAGGAAATACCAAATTTATTGGAGCAAAGCGTGATGTTTTTTTGTTTTTTTAGGATGGCTTGAGGAGAGATTTGTAGCATGCTGTACTGTCACTATTTTTTACACGTTTGTACAACTTAATTATCTTGTATTTTTCAGTGCTACAACTGTGGTTCCTGTTATCATTCCTCCTCCTCCCGATATCCAACCAGTTATTGACAAGCTGGCAGAATATGTAGCCAGAAATGGAACCAAATTTGAAACCAGTGTGAGAGACAAGAATGATACACGGTAAGAAAGTGAAATAATTAGTTAATTTATTATCAGGTCATAGTTCTGAAGCACATTCTTCTGAAAGGTACATGGCTTTTCATTGATGTATTCTTCTATGGCACACAGACATTTCTGGCAAGGCCAGCCTTTATTGCCTATTGCTATGATTGTCATTGAGACGGTGTAATTAATTTTTCTGAACTGCTACAGTCCCTGTGATTGTAGATACTTATGGATAAGGAGTCTCAGGATTTTGACCCAATGGCAATGAAGGATAACAATATGATTTCCAAGTCGGGATGGTGTGAGATGTTGGGGAGGTAGTGACATTCCTAGATGCTTGCTGTTTGTTGTGTTTCTCAGTGGCAGTAGTTGTGCTTTGGCAGGTGCTATTCATGAAGATTAAATATGCTTCAACCGCAATGCTTCTCTGATGGAGTGAGTGGGAATTCTTGATGGCTTTGAGTGTAAGGTGGCATTCATTCCTGTAACTGCACCATTGCCAATTGCTTTGATAGGTGATGAAATGATTCTGGGGTGTCGGCAGACATGCACCTGCAGAGTAGCCAGTCTCTGACATTCATTGTTCTTTATCTCTCGTTTCCCTAACCAGTCTGAAGAAGGATCTCGACCTGAAACGTCATCCATTCCTTCTCTCCAGACCCACTGAGTTACTCCAGCATTTTTGTGTCTATCTTCACTCTGTGTGAATGGACCAATGAAGTTATTGGTCAGTGATGTTCCTCAGAATGTTGACGGGAGAAGGGGTGGGGGGGGGGGGGGGGGGTGGGGGGGCGTGAACTCGCGTTAGGGGTTGATCATTGTCCAAACAGACAATGCTTATTTTGTTCTTTACCAGCAGCAAACAACATAAAATCTGTTAGCTTTTTGAAAGTTCATTGAAAATATTCCCTGAATATGAATGAAATGTTTGAGTTGAATCATGTGCTGGGATCAATCCCTGGGACATTTTGATTTCAAATCCTTTAGAGGATGAGATTTTGCCGAGCATTATTCTGGAGATGAGATGTGAAATGCTTAGGCACCTTTACAGCCGCATATTAATATTGGATAAAACAAGTCTGACTTTTACCTGAATTGTGGGGATAGTCGCTGGAGGAAAGAGAAAAGGTCATGGTATTAGCTAAAGGAATGTTATTTGATTTAATGATGTGTGGGATGTGGGATAAGAGTGAAAGTAGGCTTTCAAACCTGGGAATGTGAGGTGAGTCAGCAGATGTTCACATCAAGTATAATCTTAATGAGTTGTGTGCAAAACAAACAATTCACTGTGTCTAGATACAGGTGATGATAAAGTACCATTGAGGTAGTTGTGGGAGGTTAAAGATGGATTTAAACTTCCATCAGATTTGGTTCCAATGCACTGTACTTGTGTTTCAAGGTCAGTTTATTGTCACGTGTACCCATGAAGGTACAGTGAAATTCCAATTACCATACAGCCATACTAAAAAAAAGCAACAAGACACACAACTACATAAAAGTTAACATAAACATCCAGCACAGCAGATTCCCCACGTTCCTCACTGTGATGGAAGGTAATAAAGTCTAATCATCTTCCTCGTTGCGCAGAATGATTATGTAGAAATAAATTACATTGTAAAACAGAGAGAATAAGTTTAGACCCAAATGATGAAACGAGAAAAAGTTATGGTATGTTCTATATCTAATCTTGATTCCTTGAGTGTGTTTTGGATGGAACTTGATCAAGATCGCCATTATTCATCGTATTTTTGTGTGGCCTTGCCCGTTATCTGGTTTGACTATCGTGAGTCAATCACAGGTTCCCCAGCAATGGCACAATTGAAGCACTGATGTCATGGTCTTGGGATAAAGAAAGAAGTGAGTTTGATTCTCTCTTCTTGAATACAGACTAGTGACTATTGCCACATGGTGCCAGTTAAAGGTTGTAAAGTTAAGGCAGAATATGGGCACTTTGCAAGACTACAGATCAAAACTAAACACTGGAATGTTACTGTCATGTAGACACTGGTCTACAAAAACAAAGTAACTCAGTGGGTCAGGCAACATCTCTGGAAAAAGTAGATAGGCCACGTTTTGGGGCAGGACCCTTCTTCAGACTGCATGTTTCCATAATACAAATTGGATATAATGCAAGTGATGTCAGAGGTTATGGGGAGAAGGCAGGAGAATGGGGTGAGGAGGGAGAGATGGATCAGTCATGATTGAATGGCGGAGTAGACTTGATGGACCGAATGGCCTAATTCTGCTCCTATCACCTATCACCTAATCGCTTATGATGAATTGGGGGAACAGTATGTGTATAATTGAGGATGACTTGGTTATAATGCAATTCGATCGGGAATTAGAAAAGCATTTAAAAGTTACTTTGGAAAATGACAAGCATGAATAAAAGCTCATGCTGTTTCCATGTACCTTCCCTGCAGGAATCAGACATCATTGTCTCCCAAGAACACAGCAGCTACTTTAACATCAGGTGTTCACTGAAACAATCCCTTCTATTGACACGTGTAATGATACCCAATAAACAATGTCGTATAAAGTCTTTAGTATTTTTAGCTGCAGTAATAAAAATAACCCTATTGCTATTTTTGAAAATGCTACAGGAATAATAACTTTGTTATTGCAAGTCTGATACTTGCTAGCCCCTAACATCTTGTCGCCAATTAACACATTTGATTTTACAGTGCGATTGTCTATAATGTGAGTTTTTTTAAGGAACACAACTATCGCATTGTAGCAGAACTACCTGCATTTGAAAAGACCATAGCGGCAGTTCAAGTAATTAAGTTATCTGATCCCCGTATGATGCAATACCCTCAGGATGGAACCGTAGGAAGGTTAGCTGTATGGAAACAATACAGCATAACCTTCACTGCCATCAGTATGCACAGCAGCTAGGCACTTATTTGTAGTGCTTTAGATGATGGGATTTTGCAGAACATTATATATAAATTGGATTTGTATGAATTGTCTCAGTATTTGTAAGTTTCGGGTATTTGAAATGTACCAGAGAGAATTGTTAAAAGAAGCAGTGTTCACCACATGCATATACAAGCTTAGTATAAACCCACATGTAGAATCTCTCTGTTTCTCAAATTTATAATTTGCTCTTAATCGGAAGATAATTTTAGTCCTTGAAGATTACTAATTTGTTATAGACTGACATGTTGTACGCGTATTAGTAATAAACACTAATCTGTCCATGGATTTATTCCAGAATGTCAAATATTGTATTCATTAGGCAGATATTTTGTAAGAGGAGAGATGACAAAATAAGGAACATGGAATAGGCTTTCCATAATTCTTGATTTCCTCAAAAAGAAAAGTTTAATTTTATTTCATCACATTCTAAGAGCACAATCTTGCTCGCGGCCCCAGTGTAATGAGGGAGGGCATTGAACATGAGAAAGTGATCAGGTTACAGGGGAGCAAGTGTACAGGAATACCACGGGAGCCTCCATGGGTGCTGAATGGCCTCGTACGATGTAAGGAAATATGAAAAAAATGAAAGTGAAAATAATTGAGAAAAACAATGGTGAATTTTCTGTCCTGTCTCTTTTCACTGCTTTTGGATCAATTTTTCAACAATTACCTCGGCTCCAGCAAACTGTGTTCCTGAAGAATGAGTGGACCTTTTTAATACTTATTATTAACCTTGCATTCATTAAGATGTAGTTGAATTAATTTCAATTGGCAAGTTCTGTTGGAAGTCTCTACCACATACTGGAGGGGGGGGGGGGGGGCTTCTGATTTTTAGTTTTATGTAACCGTAAACCCATATCCTCTACTTCTGTAAAATAAATTGATGCTGCAAATCCGTAATGAACACAGAAAATACTGCAAATAATGCTCAGCACTGGCAGCATGTGTGAAAGGAGAAACAGCCTTAGTGTGTCGGTTGAAGGTTCCTCCACAACAGTTTGGCTGTGGGATCTTTATTGACGTGAAAGATTAGCTCTGTTCCTCCTTCCACCTTTGCTGCGAGACCTCGGTGTTTCTGGCATTTTCTCTTTCTCTAACATTGTTCAAAAAATATGCTCTGTCTACTCACTCTAAATAAGCGCATTTCAACTTCATGGAGTAAGTCTATAATAGTTTTTTATTTTAGAGATACAACATGGAAACAGGCCCTTTAGTTCTATGATGCCCCAATTTCTCATCCTCTCCTTCCACGCTAGGGACAACGTACACCGCTACTATGCCGCTTGCAGTAAGCTAGGTCAGGTAAAAAAAAATCACTCAACGTATTTGACGATTTCCGCACCTGCAATCATGCTCCCTCTCATTTTCCTGAAAGATTCTTTCCTCTTGCACACCTATCTAACTGCTTTTTGACTGCCACATTCCAAAACCTAACCACCTAATGTGTTTTTGAAAATCTTTTTACCATTAGTTCTTTGCCAATCATGCGTTGGAATTGGTTCATGTTTTACACCACCGCCCCCAACCTCTGACGGGTTTTGAAGTTATGATAAGAGCTTAAAACCATAATTTCTCCCAACTTTAACTAAAATCTTGCATCAGCGATGGTAGAACAGCGGCATTTTCACTCCTGAAAAGAGGAGAAATATAAAAGAATATGTTTTCTTTTGTTAAAATGTTTCCTTTAGTCAAATTTAGGATATTCCTTACACGAGTTAAAATGATTACAAAACTAAATTTGACGTTAATTACAATTATATGTAGGATTAAATTAGTTGATCATATTCAAAATCATTTGAACGAAGTGAGCTGAACTGTTGTTTAACTTGAACACATTTCATTTGAAAAAAAGATAATGAATGCAATTTGATTTGTGTACACAATCCTTTTTAAAATAAGTGTGTGTGTGTGTGTGTGTGACATAGTAGTTAGAATCAACAAAAATGGTGCAGAAATGTGAAACTTCACTCGGCAGGCTAGCACTGACCAAGCCTGATATCACAGGCAGTGATTATGGAGATTTTTGGAAATGAAGCTGAGCTGCTGAAAAGGACATTTTGATGCTGATGATCAATTGATTTACTTCTGAAAAGAGACAAAGGTAGAGTAAAAGCTCTTAATTGGGGTGAGATAATCTGGCAAAATTGTTTCAGGAGCAGCTACTTGAAGGTACATGACATTCATGCAAAACTACAAACGCTGGAAATGTGGTGAAAAAACAGCAAATGCTGAAACTCTTGGCAGGTCAGGCAACATCTACAGAGGGAGGGTCTGTTGAAGGGTCTCTGATCCGGTATATTGCTGCAGGAACCGACCCTTCGGCCCATTGAACCCGTGCTAGCCCTGAAACGTTCAATTACTATCTAAGCCACTTCTCAAGTCCTGCAGCTGACTATAGCGAAGATGTGACGCCGCCAGAGCTGTTATGAAAGAGATTAGTTCTGGAGAACTTTAGTTATGAGGAAAGATTAGCTAGGTTATGTTATTTATTGGAGCAGAGACAGCAGGCGAATGATTAATAGAGCTGTAAAATGCAATAGAAGTTGAATATAGGATGGCTTAATTCCTGTCACTAAATATGTTCATAATGAATGGGTTGCCTCCGGGTGGGGTTATGTAAGTGTGAGTGTGGGAGTTCTCCATTTCATTTTATACCAGAGTTATCATACCTTGCTATTTTGATACCTTGCTACCTGAGAGTCCAACGAAAGCTGAAAATGCTGATCAAATTGTAAATACCAAGATATTGTATTCTGCAGTGCAGTGCAGTTTGATGTAGAAAGTGGCTTCTAACAGGATAGCTCCTGGGCTGGCAAGGACGCGATGGGCCGAAAGGTGGCTGTCTCTGCAGAGGTATTTGTCATGCTGCAGGTATGAAATAAGCATCAGTGTGTTACTGGATGGCATATTCGAAGTATAACTTGTCAGAGACAATACATTGAATTCTGGCTAATATAACGCCTCTGAAACTCATAACTGACTGATACAAAGGAGAACCATGGAATTAACCAGAATTTTCTTCTTATCTCTTCCTCTCCCCCAATCCCAAATGGAATTATATTTTGTCAGATGTAATTTATACGTCAATTTGAAGGATAAGCAAATACAAATTCTGTGATTCTAATATAATATTAAAATGCGTGAGAGAGCCCGGCTGTTGGCAGTTGTGCAGTAGCAAACGGAAGCAGAAAAATAAATCTTCATCTTTAATGAGAAGGAAATGTTAAAATCACAGGGTCTTGAAGATATATTAGGAATGTTGTGAGATGCAGCTTTAGTTATTTTCTGGAATTAGTAGCCAGCGGGTTCTTCAACCTGCAATAATAGCTCTTGATGTGTAGGAAGGAACTGCAGATGCTGGTTTAAACTGAAGATAGACACAAAGTGCTGGAGTAACTCAGCGGCACAGGCAGCATCTCTGGAGCGAAGGAATGGGTGACGTTTCGGGTGGAGACCCTACTTCATCTTATCTTTTCATTACTCTTGGTTATCTTTTCATTGCTACTCGTGTGTTTCCAGTAGACTCTATTTTTATTTCAAATTGCCATTGTCTGTGGTTTTTATTTCCAGGCCTGGTTAATAATTCAGAGACGAGAATTAAAACCTCACTATGCATTTGCCAGCTAATAAAAAGCTGGTACAGGTGCACAACCTTTTATCCGAAAGCCTTGGGACCAGACACTTTTCGTAATTCAGAATTTGTCGGTCTTCGGAATGGAAAATTTTTAGCGTAGATTTTAATGGCTGGCTCAGTGGTAGAGTGCTCGGCTCATATCCGCAAGGTCGCGAGTTTGCGCCTTGATCCCGGCAGTTACTCGGTCGCGAGTTTGCGTCTTCAATGTAGTTTTTTCTTGCAGAATAAATGTTTGTATGAAATGCAGTGTAGGAGAGGTGTACTGACTGTGGGCAGAACTTTGGAAGTGATTGCCCACCAGTCTAAAAAGCCGCTGTGTCTCCCTGTCCCTGGGATAGCAGGGGGCGATCAAACAGCACAATACCCCACCTCCCCCTCCAACTCCAGAGGAATCCGCTCCCCGATGGGCCGCTACGGCGACAAGTGGCAGTTTGCCCACAGCCCGAGCTGCGCCCCCTCATCCGCCACCCCAAGAACAAGACGTACCTTGCACACCATCAGCTTCTGCCCCTACGTGTTCCTCTGGAGTTGGAGCGGGGCTGGGCTGGAGTTGCTGCTGGCTGTGGGTCTCTGGGATCTCCGTGCTTGCAGTGGGCCTGGGGGTCGGTGTCCCGTTGGTCCTGACGTCTCCGGCCACCCCGCTGGACTGGAGCTGAGACTGGGAACTGTACCGCCCTTGCCCCCTCCCTCTGCAACTGCAAACAACCCACTCTCCTGCAAGGGCGGTACAGTTCCCGGAGGATGGCAGGTGGCCGGAGACGTCAGGACCAACAGGAACCCGCTCCCCGATGGGCCCCTACGACGCCCCGAGCTGCGCCCCGTCATCCGCAACCCAGGTTCCTCTGTAGTTGGAGCGGGGCTGGGCTGAGCTGCTGTTGGCTGTGGGTCTCTGGGATCTCCGTGCTTGCAGAGGGCCTGGGGGTCGGTGTCCCGATGAGGGGGCGCAGCTCGGGGAACGGCTTCTGGTGGTCCTGACGTCTCCGGCCAGTTTGCAGTTTTCCTCTGGAGTTGGAACGGGGCTGCGCTGCTGCTGGCTGTGGGTCTCTGGGATCTCCGTGCTTGCAGTGGGCCTGGGGCTCGATACACTGTGTATCGTGAGTCTGCCATGGGAACTTTTTAACTCAGCGGGCAGGCAGCAGCATATTGTCAATTATTAACCCTCCCGCGCAATATACCCTCACCTTCTCTTTTATGAATGGGGATTTAGTTCCCCTTTCTTCGAGGACCGACCAGAGGTTCCGCTGTCACCTCTGCGGGCCGCCCTCGGTGAACGTTTTCAAGGACCTTTCTTCAAGGACCGAAAAAATGGCCGCTATTCGGAGGTTTTCGTTATTTGGATCTTCGGATAAAAGGTTGTGCACCTGTATTAATTTAAAAAAAATGATTATGAAACTGTTGGTTCTCATACAAATCCTTGATTCATCCAAGTTCTCTCAGCAAATGATTTGCCTAATTTGATCTCTGATACTCCAATCCAACAGCACTGTGGTTGACTTTACACTGACCAGTGTATTAGGGCTGGGCAATAAATACCAGTCTTACCAGGGTCTGCATCCCAGGGTACTTAAGGAAGTGGTTCTAGAAATCGTGGATGCATTGGTGATCATTTTCCAATGTTCTATAGATTCAGATTCAGTTCCTGTGGATTGGAGGGTAGCTAATGTTCTCTCACTTTTTAAGAAAGGTGGGAGAGAGAAAATGGGGAATTATAGACCAGTTAGCCTGACATCGGTGGTGGGGAAGATGCTGGAGTCAATCATAAAAGATGAAATAGCGGCACATTTGGATAGCAGTAACAGGATTGGTCCGAGTCAGTATGGATTTACGAAGGAGAAATTACGAAGCTTGACTATTCTGCTGCAATTTTTTGAGGATGTAACTAGGAAAATGGACATGGGAGAGCCAGTGGATATAGTGTACCTGGACTTTCAGAAAGCTTTTGATAAGGTCCCACATAAAAGATTAGTGGGCAAAGTTAGGCCACATGGTATTGGGGGTAGAGTGTTGACTTGGATAGAAAATTGGTTGGCAGACAGGAAACAAAGAGGAGGGATTAACAGGTCCTTTTCAGAATGGCAGGCAGTGACTAGTGGGGTACCGCAAGGCTCGGTGCTGGGACCGCAGCTATTTACAATATACATCAATGATTTGGATGAAGGGATTCAAAGTAACATTAGCAAATTTGCAGATGACACAAAGCTGGGTGGCAGTGTGAACTGTGAGGAGGATGCTATGAGAATGCAGGGTGACTTGGACAGGTTGGGTGAGTGGGCAGATGCAGGTAAATGTGGATAAATGTGAGGTTATCACTTTGGTGGCAAAAACAGGAAGGCAGATTATTATCTGAATGGCGTCAAGTTGGGAAAAGGGGAAGTACAGCGGGATCTGGGGGTCCTTTTTCATCAGTCAATGAAAGTAGGCATGCAGGTACAGCAGGTAGTGAAGAAAGCGAATGGCATGTTGGCCTTCATAACAAGAGGAGTTGAGTATAGGAGCAAAGAGGCCCTTATGCAGTTGTACAGAGCCCTAGTGAGACCACACCTGGAGTATTGTGTGCAGTTTTGGTCCCCTAATTTGAGGAAGGACATTATTGCTATTGAGGGAGTGCAGCGTTGGTTTACAAGATTAATTCCCAGAATGGCGGGACTGTCATATGCTGAGAGAATGGAGCGGCTGGGCTTGTATACTCTGGAGTTTAGAAGGATGAGAGGAGGATCTTATTGAAACATATAAGATTACTAAGGGTTCGGACACGCTAGAGGCAGGAAACATGTTCCCGATGTTGGGGGAGTCCAGAACCAGGGGCCACACAGTTTAAGAATAAGGGGCAAGGCATTTAGAACGGAGATGAGGAAACACTTTTGTGTAAAAAAGTTGTGAGTCTGTGGAATTCTCTGCCTCAGAGGGCGGTGTAGGCAGGTTCTCTGGATACTTTCAAGAGAGAGCTAGATTTGGCTCTTAAAGATAGCAGAGTCAGGGGATATAGGGAGAAGATAGGAACGGGGTACTGATTGTGGGTGGTCAGCCATGATCACATTGGATGGCGGTGCTGGCTCGAAGGGCCGAATGGCTTACTCCTGCACCTAATGTCTATTGTCTATTATCAGCAATCCCTGAATCCTGAGAATATTTAAAATCCTTCTACTAACTGTTAAATAATTTTAGTACATATAGGTTTCTAACAATCCAACACTTCAAAAGGATTGATCTGAGAACGTTTTTAGAAAGCTTGAATGTGCTTCAGTTCACAATTTAAACTATTCAGATCAAACAGGTTTGGACTTTAAATTTTTCTCCATTAATAATTTAAACTTTTCATAATAAAAATGATATCCTTTGCAGGCAACAAGTACATTTTAACATCTTTGTTTGATTGTGGATTGTACACTGTGACAGATAGTTGAAATCTTTTCACTGTAGTTTAGTTTTTTATTGTCACGTGTACCGAGGTACAGTGAAAGGCTTTTGTTTGCTTGCTCTCCAGTCAAAGAAAAGACTGCATGATTACAATCAAGCCCTGCCTAATGCACAGCTAAAGGGCACAGTTTGTTCACAACTACAGTTTCATGAACAAATATACAATCATTGACAAACTGCAGAAGTACATTTTTATGGTTTTGATCTTGTTTAGTTTTGAATACTTTATAAGGCGTTTACTTTTGTGTATACATATATAGTTTGAAATGCATTTTTATATACTGTCTGAAGTTTGAATCTGTTACCTATCTTCTAGGTTTGAGTTTCTGCAGCCTTGGCACCAATACAATGCGTATTATGAGTTCAAGAAACAATACTTCGCTCAAAAAGAAGGTTACAGTATTCAACAGGTATGGAAAAAGGGAGAAAGTAATTGCATGCTCTGTGAAGCTGAAAATAAATAATGTTTGAATACAAACGGAATAGAGCTTGGGGGTCAGACATTGATCAGTTCCATTATTGAAATCTGGAATTATATACGTACTGTACCATGGTGGTTAAATTAAATCAAAAAGTATCTGCTGATCTGGTCATGGGTTTGGATCCCAGCGCAGGAATTAAGAAATATTCATTCAGATGATTAGATAAATATGGAATCAAAATGTTAGTTTCCGTAATGCTGAGCATGTAACTTCTGAATTGTCATGAAAAAGCTTTCTCATTCACTAACTTCCTGATTAGAACGGGTGTCAAGGGTTATGGGGAGAAGGCAGGAAAATGGGATTAGGAGGCAGAGATCAGCCATGATTGAATGACAGAGTAGACTCGATGGGCTGAACGGCCTAATTCTACTCCTACAACTTGTGAACTTGTAATGCCATTCAGGGAAGGGAATTGGGAAAAATAAGGTTATCTTTTAACTGTCCTCAGAAGCAGCCTTGTGAGCCATGTTGTTCAGAGTGAATAAATTGATTGAAAGATGCAACATGGAAACAGGCCTACACTGGTCCACACTGAGCATTGATCACCCGTTCACACTAGTTCTATGTTGTTACACTTTCTCATCCACTCCCTACCCACTCGGGGCAATTTATACAGGACAATTAACCTATAAACCTGCACATCTGTGGGATGTGGGCGAAAACTGGAGCATCCGGAGGAAACCCACGCAGTTACAGGGAGAACGTACAAATGTTGGCTTTGTAAATAAATGAATAAATTAATGATAAGTTCATAAGTGATGGGAGCAAAATTAGGCCATTTGGCCCATCAAGTCTACTCCGTCACTCAATCATGGCCGATCTATCTCTACCTCTTTACCCCATTCACCTGCCCATAGCCCCTGACACCCGTACAAATCAAGAATCTATCTATCTCTGCCTTAAATGTGTGGTCTTTTAAGTATCAAGTAGTAACTAAATAGTTTTCAGTAGTCTGTAAATTTAAGATTCTGGGTTAAAGAAATGAATTATTAATGGTATGTGTAGTGGAATTTTTTTGAATAGAGTCAAAGTGATACAGTGTGGAAACAGGCCCTTCGGCCCAACTTGCCCACGCCGACCTACATGTCCCAGCTACACTAGTCCCACCTGCCTGTGTTTGGTCCATATCCAAACTTGTCCTATCCATGTACCTGTCTAACTGTTTCTTAAACGTTGGGATAGTCCCAGCTTCAACTACCTCCTCCGGCAGCTCGTTCCATACACCCACTGTGTGAAAAAGTTACCCCAGATTCCTATTAAATCTTTTCCCCTTCACCTTGAACCTATGTCCTCTGGTCCTCAATTTACCTACTCTGGGCAAGAGATTCTGTGCTACGTGCGACTCGACCTTCAAGGAACCATGCACCTGTAATCCTAGATCCCTCTGCTCTACAACACTCCCCAGAGCCCTACCATTCACTGTGTAGGTCCTGCCATTGTTCGACGTCTCAAAATGCAACACCTCACATTTCTCTGTATTAAATTCCATCAACCATTCTTCAGCCCAACTGGCCAATCGATCAAGATCCTGCTGCAATCTTTCACAACCATCTTCACTACCTGCAAAACCACTCACTTTTGTATCATCAGCAAACTTGCTAATGCTTTGATTCCTGAGAGGTCCCACTCTCTCTATAGTTACCCTTTTCCCCCTTATGTATTTGTAACATCTTTTGAGAATGTCCTTAATGCTACCCGCCAGAGCTATCTCCTGGCCCCTTTTTGCCCTTCTGAATTCCTTTTTTAGTTTACTCCTTGGTTCACAAAACTCCTCCAGGGATGCACTTGATCCCTGCTGCCTATACCTGTCCCATGCATCCTTCTTGTTTTTGACCAATGCCTCAATTTCCTTACGTTTGCCTGCTTTGCCCATCACTCTATAAGGAATGTACATATCCTGAGCTTTTGTCAGCACATAATTAAAAACATCCCACTTGGCTGATGTTCTTTTCCCCTCAAATAATCTGCTCCAGTCAACTTGAACGCAACCTTCTCTCATACCCTCAAACCATGACCTTACCCCAGTTGAGCATTTTAACACGTGGGCCCTATCCATAACTATCTTAAACCTAATCAAACTGTGGTCAGTGGTCCCAGAAGGCTCTTCCACAAACACTTCATTAACTTGCCCGTGCCAATATCCCAATACGAGATCCACATGTGGGGGTCTCGACATACTGCTTGAGAAAACTCTCCATTGCACCCCAATTAAACCCTTCACACTATGATTTTCCCAGTCTATATTGAGCAAGTTAAAATCCCCAACTACAACAACCTTATTTGACCTGCAGCTGTCTGCAATCTCCTGGCCTATTTGTTCTGCATCTTACAACTGTAAATTGAATCTTAAAATTGTAAAAACATCCCCAAGGAAACAGCAATATTTTGTGCAAACAGCACAGAACACAGATCATTTGCTTGTGGGGAAAATTCGAAACAAATTTAAAAGCTGTGCTTACTGATTTTCAATTTCTTGCGCAAGTTTAACTTGCACTTGGCTGCTCCTTATAGCAATTTGTTCCTTTTTACTGATTGAATTCATTAGATTTTGTTTAGTTTAGTGGAGTCAATCCAGAAATTTTCTGTGGTGTACCATAAATTAAAATTTGGGTAGAAAACGGATTTTTAAAAGTACTATGTAATTGAAGAAAAAAAGGACACGGTGCTGGAGGATTTCGGTGGGTCAGGCAGCATTCCTGGAGAACATGTATAGGCAGAAGAAGAGTCCCAACCCGAAACGTCGTTTACCCATGTTCTCCAGCGATGCTGCCTGACCCGCTGAGTTACTTTCTTCTTAAACCAGCACTTGCAGTTCCTTGTGTCTACATTTATTTAATTGAGAAGGCTTGTGAGATCTGTGGAAGTCTGGCTTTAAAATGGATAACGAGTTAGTCCTGTTTGGTTATGAATAGTGAGCTGAACATTTCTGATGATCAATTTGAGTTTGTGTTGCGATATACTCAGCAGGTTTAAGCTGCATGAATAATTAGATGTGCTGCCTATAATTTGTTTTTATAGTCAAACGGGAATCTAATTTGTGTGATATATATTAGCTCCCTAAATCAGATATGCATAAAGGATAGAAGTAATTACATTGTGCTGGTCGTTTATTTCAAATTTGCTTTTTAAATATGTTGTTACTATATCAGAACACTCTGCTTACCTTCATACCAGGAAGTATCTTTGCAAATAAACTATTGAAATTGTTATGTTGGAAAGGGCATAGAAGCAGTGGATATAAGATAGTTGCTTGGATGGCCATGCCTTTAATTTCATGCTTGTTGACTATGAAACTTAGTTGACACAATAGAATATGATTTTGTTAGTACTGAGAGTTTTTCACAGATCGGTATGATTTCTAAGGTTGCAAATTACACTGACAGAAATATTTATAGCCTTGAAATAATTTCACATTGATGACAACAGTAATGATGTTGTAAATCCATGATTAGATGGGTATATATCCCTTGGATTAAATATGCAGCCATGTTTGTTAGAATTTACATAGTATTACAGAAACCTCCGATTGTTGTAAATTTCTGATATGCTTTTCTTAATTGTTTCTGTGAGAGGTGATCAAATATTTGGTTTGCTGCATTTTTTAAATTGAAAATGTGCTTCTGGACCTTGGTAGAAATATCTTACAATGGAAGGGAAGGATATTGTAATGCCTCCGATCAAAAGGAGCTGCCAAACCTATTCCTGTGCTGGGGCCCTGGTACTGCAGGTCACAGCTGGTCAAGTACACATCCAAGTGAGGTGCTGAAAGACCTTTCAGATGGGGCCTGTTCCGCTCAGTGTTTCAGGCATTTTCTGTTTATATATTAACGAGATTTGCAACTACAATAATAATTTTTACGTAGTTGAGAGTAAATAGAAAGGTTTTTGATTGTGGGAAGATATGAATGATGTGGTTGTTGGGTGAAAAGACATCAAATGGGAGGTCAATGAGTCGTACAGCAGGGAAACAGGCCCTTCAGCTTAACTTGCCCATGCTGACCAAGACGCCACATCCACACTAGTCCCACCTGTCCACGTTTGGCCCATATCCCTCTAAACCGCACGAAGGATCCAGAGTCTACGTGAAATTGGTCCTGACCTGAAATTCATCTATCCATGTTCTCTAGAGATGCTGCCTGGCCCCGCTGAGTTACTCCAGCATTTTGTTTCTCCATAAACCTTTCCTATACATGTATATGTCCAAATGTGTATTAAATGTTGTTATAGCGCCAACGGTAAAGGTAATGCAGAGAAATGTAGGGTCTTGCATTTGGGGACAGTAAAAAGGCAAGGCAACATGCATTAGATTTTTCTGACTCTCCCTCGCCTTAACAAAACCCTTTCATATGCTCTGCCTCGTCTCTCCCACTCATTATTTTAAATCTGTGGCATCTATTAAGGGAAACAGTTTATCCTTGTTTTCTCCAGGCTTTCTCATAATTTGATCCTCCTCAGTTACGTGTGTGGAGGGAGGGGGAGAGGGGTGGGGGGAGAGAGTGGGGAGGGAGGGGTAGGGGGAGAGGTGGACGAGGGACAGAGGGGTGGGGGAAGGGGGCGGAGGGAGAGAGGGAAGAGGGGTGGGGGAGAGGGAAGGGGGTGGGAGGAGGAGGGGGTGAAGAGGGAGAGTGGTGAGGAGAGGGAGAGGGGTGGGGGAGGGGAGGAGAGAGGGGAGGGGGAGAGAGGTGTGGGGGGAGGGGGGGTACCACCATGAGGTACCACCAGTTTAAATTCCATTTGGAATATTTTGGAGGACCAAGAAACCAAGAACCAAGAACCAAGACTGCCTTTCACATCCTCCTCCTCCTCAAGAAAGTGACACTAACTTATCCAATTTTTTCTTGTAGCTTCAATGTTCCACTCTTTAGTTCTCTGCACCCTTTGCTATGTGGCCCATCAATTCTACTCCAATTAATGTGCACAATTCTAGCATAATATCCTTGTTTTTTTTATCTCTGCGACTCGGCTAATAAAGGAAAACATCCTCTATGTGTTTTTAATCCTTAGTAATCTCTCCTACTGCTGCTAAGGGTCTGTAGATGTATACTCCAAATCCCTCTGTTCATCCACATCACTCAATATCCTCCAATTTATTTACATTCCCCAAATGCATTACCTTGCACGCCTCCGAATTAAATCCCATTTGCCATTTTTCTACCCAACGGACCAGACCATTGATTCCCACAATCTAAAACTTTCCTAACTTTCCTTTTCTATATAGGTAATTATTGACATAGTTGTAGCTTTCCTTAATAAAAACTGCAAATGCTGGAAATATTAAGCAAGACAGACCACAAGGATGAGAGGGAATCTTATAGAAACATATAAAATTATTAAGAGATGGACACGCTAGATGCAGGAAACATGTACCCGATGTTGGGGGAGTCCAGAACCAGGGGCCACAGTTTAAGAATAAGGGGTAGGCCATTTAGAACTGGGATGAGGAAACACTTTTTCACCTGGTGAGTTGTGAATTTGTGGAATTCTCTGCCTCAGAAGGCAGTTGAGGCTGATTCACTGGATTGATTCAAAATATTGTTAGATTTAACCCTTGGCTAGCGGAATCAAGGGATATGCGGAGAAGGCAGGAACATGGTTGTGATTGGGGATGATCAGCCATGATCACATTGAATGACGGTGCTGGCTCGAAGGGCCGAATGGCCTACTACTGCACCTATTGTCTCTATATCTATGTATCTGAAGGGGCCTCTAGCTGAAATATTAACTGTTTCTGACCTGCTCTAAGTGTTTCCGGCATTTCCTGCGTTTAGTTTAGATTTCCTGCCGTTTTTCTTCATTTTTCTGCCTGCTTCCTAATTTTATTTTCTGCACAATTCCAAATTATTAATACACACATTGCAAACAGGCAGGGACAGAGGAGTGAGCTGTGTGGAACCCTAATATTAATTACTTTCCAGTCACCAAATCCCTGTCAACTGTTGATCGATATATGCCTTCTGAAATTTGGTATCCAATTTGCTACCATTGGATTCTAACTCCTTTCAAGTCTTTGACTGATCTAACATGAACCCAAGACATCAAGAAATCATTAGTGTTAACTCATTAGTATAAATGGATCTGTTCCAGGCAACTTCAATGTTTGAAAAAAACCTTTTGCTCAGACTTACCCAAACCTTATGAGAAACATTGTCTGATGTTAAACTCAATGTTAAGCCAGTTGGTGGGAAGCTTATTTTTTCATCAGGAAGAGCTACAATTGCATTGGGAGAAACATTTCTGTTCATATGCCCAGAAATTGAACAACTTGGTTTGCAGGAAATGTCTTTATATTGAGGGAAATGTCTTCACAAATTGTTAATTGTGGTCTTTGCACTGAATAAATTAGTAATTTGCATTGTTGCTGGTGTTCTGCGGAAAGCCGACAGGGGAGGAGATGGGGAGATGTGGTCAGTGGTGGGATCCCGTTGGTAGACAAAATAGCTGGAGAAAATCGGCGTGTGAGGCAGCATCTATGGAGCGAAGGAATAGGTGACGTTTCGGGTCGAGACCCTTCTTCAGACTGATGTCGGGGGGGGGGGGCGGGAAAAAGAAAGGAAGAGGCGGAGACAGTAGGCTGTGGGAGAGCTGGGAATGGGAGGGGAAGGAGGGAGAAAGCAAGGAATACCTGAAATTGGAGAAGCCAATGTTCATACCGCTGGGGTGTAAACTACCCAAGCGAAATATGAGGTGCTGTTCCTCCCATTTGCAGTGGGCCTCACTCTGGCCTTGGAGAAGGCCCAGGACAGAAAGGTCAGATTCGGAATGGGAGGGGGAGTTGAAGTGCTGAGCCACCAGGAGATCAGGTTGGTTATTGCGAACTAAGTGGAGGTGTTGTGCGAAGCGATCGCCAAGCCTGCGCTTGGTCTCACCGAGGTTGATCATACGCTGAATAATCCAAACACATTTTTGTTTGGATGTGGAAAGAAATAATAGAAATTGCAACGTGTAAAAAGTTGAGATACTGAATTATAATTTTGCTGCATGTCATTGTGGTATATATCATGCCTTGATTGGTGAATATGTTTAGTTTATGACTTTATTTGAAGCAGAAATAATATGTGAATGCTTCATTGAGCATAATTCCGACTGGTAACTACGCACTTTGTCCGAGCACATTATCGCACACGCCATGCAAGTCATCTTAAATGACCACTTAAACTGTCATTTGGCAACCTAAAAAGCTGCCACGGTTGCCCAGCTGGAAACAGCTCTGCTTTATACTAATGAGTTACCACTAATGATTGCATGGCGTCGTATGTTCATGATGGGTTAGTCAAAAGCCGACAAAGTGTTAAGATGCAATGGTGCCAAATTGGATACGAAGGCCAATAGTTGACGTGTATTCAACAGTATCCATGTGTTACAGGTGATTGAAAAGCAAGCAGGGTGAGATTTTGGACCATTTCACAGCTGTGTAAGCTTCTATTGGGACCTCAGTAGTCATAATTTATAGTGGTGTTGAGGATTTACTCGGCGGGCCCCACCCAGTACACTCTTCTCGGCTGCTCAAGCTGCACCTGTAGTGGGAGAAATTCAGTTCATTTTCTGATCAATTGCCTTTCTTCAGAAATGTGAAGAAGGGTCTCGACCTAAAACGTCACCCATTCCTTGTCTCCAGCGATGCTGCCTGTTCTGACTTAGTTACTCCAGCATTTTGTGCCTTTCTTCAGAATTTGGTTTTGTAGCCGTGCCTTCAGCCAGCAAGGTCCCAAACTGTAATCCCTTTGAATGGTGTAGCAGAGGGGTCTACTAAATATTTGTGAGTGTGTTATAGAGTTGGAGGAGAGTACACATAAGTATTCAACAAAGATGAGGACTTCTGAGTTAGTATCTGAGTTAATGCTAAGATATCTGAGCAGGAAGCTGTGCTTTTGGGATGCAGGCAGCAGAAATATTGATGCTATATAGGTATGGGAAGTTGGGTAGGATTTCCGCTTGGAAAGCTTTTGAATAGTCGAGCAGCTGTGGCTGAATGATAAATGATGTTTCTGCAGCAAATGACTTGAGTCTTTGGCGTGTGTGTGTCCGTGCCTGCGTGCGTGCGTCCGTCCGTTTATAAGCGCAAGTAACAACAACCTCTGCTTGGCGTTAACGTTTTTCATTTGTGAAAAGCTCCAAAGGCACATTCAAAGGCGCGTTGAAATCCTGAAGTTATACATGTGCAATTCTTTTCTTTAATTAAAGTATCTAGATTTTGGATACATTTCCCAATCATTCAATTAAGAATGTGACTTGCACTTCCTGGCTTAAATTGCCACACTATTTAAGGTTTCTTTTGTATCTTAATCAAATAACTCCATTTCAAACTGCTGAGCCAGGGATTGGGAAGTAATTATTTTTCACCCATTTCCAGCTCTGCCTATAGTCGGGGTAGACACAAAATGCTGGAAGCGGGACAGGCAGCGTCTGGAGAGAAGAAATGGGTCTGCCTATAATCATCTTGATTCTTTCCTTGCCATTATTTCAGTTTGTTGTGTCACACATACAAAATCATCAAACATCGTCCTGCTTGAGAAAATTGATTTTCTTTTCCTCACTTTGCTATTTTACTCGTGAACGTTTTGTTTGAAGCATTGGACAGGATTTTACTTATTGTCTGTTTGACATTTTCAACATTAATATCAGGTGTTAACAGGTTTTGAATTTTTAAAACCAGATCTTAGATTGCCAACACACCCAACATTTTGAATTGAACTGCATCATTATTTGCTCTCCTATTCCTTTGTTTTCAAGTTTCTTTGAGAGTAAACTGATAGAAATATAAAAAATTACGTGTTGCATAGAAAGAGTAAATAGAATCTCCCCCCTCTCCCCCTGGGTGAAAATATCAAAGACTAGAGGGCATAGCATTTAAGATCAGAGGGGGAAAGTTTGAAGGAAATTCAATGCTTTATTTTCCACAGCATGTGGAGCTTGCAGCCTGGGGTGGTTGTGGAAGCAGATAAAATAGTGGCATTAGATAGGCACATGGTTATGTAGAGAATGGAAGGATATGGATCACATGCAGGTAGAGGAGATTGCTTTAACTTGGCGTCATATTCAGCGCACACACACACACACACACACACACTACTGTATTGTTTTATATCCTATGCACTGTTCTTAGTACAGTTGTGGTAGTATATATTTTATTTCCAACATGTAAAACAAAAAAAGGTTAAAAACAAAGCAAAATGACAATAAAATGAAATGAACAATAAACCTAGACACAACTCATTGAATAACCTCATAAACGTCACAAATTAAATCTTACATGTTCGAAAAGGAGTAGGAGGACGTTTACACTTATTTATTCCTGCCCCATCTCTGTTACTCATCAATTAATTCACAAACTTTATCTCGTGTGTGTGTGTGTATGTGTAAATATATAATATATGTATGTGTATGTGTAGATGTATATAGGCCAAAACAATTTTCCAGCATCTGCAGTTCCATCTTGAACAATAAACAATGTACAGCGCTGTGATTCAGAATGTGCCTTGATCTTCCCAGGACTGCAATGCTCCTTGCCAGCTTTTCTCACACATGTTTTATATGAGGTTGGCAGCAGATTTTGTGGTTTAATATCACACGTAGAAATGTATGTTCATAAACTCTTTCTGTATCAACACCATCTATCCTCACTTGTTTATTTTACAATTTCCAAACAACATCATCTTTGTTTTCAAATTTAATGATAATTTGTTTATGTCAAACCACCTTTTTTAATGTTCTCATTTCTGATGTGACCTCCTCCAAAAGCTGATGTGAATTCTCCCCAGAACAAAAGATATTAGTATTGTCTGCAAATAAAACAAATTTCAATATTTTTGATGCTCTACATATATCATTTATTTGCAGAATGAACAATTTTGGTCGTAATACTGACCCCTGAGGTAGTCCACAAGTAATATCCAAGCATGTTGATTTATGCTCACCTATCTCCACAAACTGTTGCCTGTTACTTAAATAGTTTCTCAACCAATTCAACACCACCCCACTGATACCGTACCTTTCCAATTTATCAAGTGATATATGGTATCAAAAGCTTTATTTAGATCTATAAATACTCCCACTGCAGACTTTTTTTGTCTATACAATTGGTAATTTCTACTTTGAATTCGATTAGCGCCATACATGTTGATCTGTTTGATCTGAATCCATACTGACTCTTACCGTAGACATTGAAAAATCATCTCATTGATTGTAGTTATTTGATTCTCAGCACTTTTGATAGTGCAACTTTGAAGTAATTCAATCACAAAACTCGAGATCAGAAAGTACCTTCAAGTTTATGCAGTGGTAATTTTCAAATGACCATTTTCTTCACTTTAGACTTTAGAGATACAGCGTGGAAACAGCCCCTTCGGTCCACCGAGTCCGCTCCAATCAGCAATCACCCTGTACACTAGCACTCTCCTACACACCAGGGACGATTTACAATTTTCAGAAGTCAATTAGCATACAATTCCGCAAGTCTTTGGAGTGTGGGAGGAAACCTGAGCAGCTGGAGAAAACCCACATGGTCATAAATAGAATGGTTCAATCCTGACTACGGGTGCTGTCTGTACGGGGTTTGTACCGAGTCTCTGGTGCTGTGAGGCAGCAGCTGTACCACTGTGCCATTTCAGTAATATGTTTAATCTTGTTGGAAGCATCAGGCTTAATAACCATTCAATTCTAATAAGAAACCTGTTTGGCAAATTGTTGATGTTAAATTGGAGTTGAGATGGAAGAGAAACAGAAAGTGCTGAAACAATCCTTCTCTCTGTATTTTCCCCTGCATGTTCCTCTTCAAAAGCCCCATTTGTACTCTGGGATGCCATTCCAAAAATATATTGGGAGCTCCTTGTCAACTACTTCTCACTCTTGAAGCTACAAAATACTGCAGTAACTCAGTGGGTCACGTGGCCTTCCTGGAGATCGTGGATAGGCAAACTTCTGTCTGAAGAAATGGCCCGACCCGAAACGTCGCCTATCCATGTTCTCCAGAGATGTCGTCGCACCCTCTTAAGTTACTCCAGCACTTGGTGTCCTTTATTGTAAGCCGGTAGCTGCAGTTCCTTGTGTCTACTTCTCAATCTTGTCTGTATTACTGATGCAGGGTTGTCCATCCTTTTGCTTCCACAGATGCTGTCTGACCCAGTTTCTTCTGTCTGTTTTGCCGATTGGTACTAGGCTCGGACTGCCAAACATTGCCTGTTTCCGAGGGAATGTACTGCATGTGCTTCCTCTCCTCACATTAATTGTTTTATTAATGAATTCAGTCAATGAGTTGGTATGCTTAGCCTTGTAACCAGTGTATTTGTATATGGCACCTGGATATAATAATAATAATAATAATAATAATAATAATAATAATAATAATAATAATAATAATAATAATAATAAATACTTTATTGATCCCCTCAGGGAAATTCAGATGTCCAGAAGCCCCCAACCAACAAACCCACAGATTCAAAACGAACGCAGACAGAAAATACATAGAATACAATGTGGACACTACCTGAGAGCAATAAATACTTAAAAAGACCAATAATTAACAATTAGAAATTGCAAAATGCATCCCCCTACAGCCTAGCGGTCCGAATTATAAAATCTAATGGCTGCAGGGGTGAAGGGTCTCCTGAACCGCTCCGTTCTACAGGGCAGGGAGAGGAGCCGGTTGTTGTTCCGAGTGCTCTTTTGACTCTCCAGAATTACATGGAGGGGATGCCCGGGGTTTTTCAGGATGGCCTGCACCTTGTGCCTCATACGCCTCTCAAGCACATCCATCCCAGAGTCTACTCTCCCCTCCAGCACTGAGCTAGCTCGTTTAACCAGTTTGACCAGCTTCTTGTTGTTTTTTGCACTAATGCTGTTGCCCCAGCAGACAACAGCGTAGAAAATAACACTTGCAACCACAGTGTTGTAAAACATGTGCAGCATATCCTTACACACATTGAAGGATTTGAGCCTTCTGAGGAAAAATAGTCTGCTCTGGCCTTTTTTGTAGAGGGAGTCAGAGTTGACAGACCAGTCCAGTTTGTTATCAAGGTGCACTCCAAGGTATTTATATGTCTGCACCACCTCAATGTCAGCCCCTGCAGCGTTGACCGAGGCACAAAAGGCACTGGTCAAGTTCCTTGACCAGTGCCCTCACAGTCATGAACTAGATTCTAACACATCCATTTATTCGTTGCTAGATGGTTGCTCTTTTGGCGATATCTAATGAAATGTATGCTTATGTACAGACAGATATTGATATTCCGAAACATGCACAAGTTTTTTTGCAATTGCTGGAAACTTTGAGGACTTACATAAAGGGTCGGCGACCTGCGGCCCCTGGGCCGAATGTGGCCCGTAACCCGAAACCCGTAACCAGGCGGATTTCTTTCCCCGTAATCATCCGGCCCGCCGAGCTCTGGCTGTACCGTATCCTGCGCAAAGCCGCCGGCACGGCCGCACACTTCTGTGAACACGTTTAAGAAATGACTGCATATGCTGGAAAAAGTGACGGTAGACAAAAATGCTGCAGAAACTCAGCGGGTGAGACATACAAGGATTGCATGAGGCTGCCTCACCCGCTGAGTTTCTCCAGCATTATTGTCTACCTTCTGTGAACATGTGATTTGATGCCTGCCATCCGGGGTGGGATAGGTGCAGGATCCATGTGTACACGTGATAGATGTTGCCCGCCACCCGCTCACAGACATGTGTCCCGGCCCCTATACAGAACAAGGTGTCCCACCCCTGACCTACATGGTATAGTAATGTTCTGTGTAACCACTCACAGTTGCTCTGTGAACCACTGATATATGAACGAGTTGAATAATCCTTTGCTGTCTTCCTAT
This sequence comes from Amblyraja radiata, assembly GCF_010909765.2. Lineage (NCBI taxonomy): Eukaryota > Metazoa > Chordata > Chondrichthyes > Rajiformes > Rajidae > Amblyraja > Amblyraja radiata. Next base: position 36,619,645 of record NC_045980.1, read on the forward strand.
TTCCCAAGATTTTAGCAGCGGTTGCGAATACCTATTAATGTAATGTACCTTCTTTAATAGGACACGGCAGCATCAAGTACTGTCACTGTTTGTTCCGACACCAATACTTCAGATGCAATGCAATTTGAAGTACAGCAGGAGGTGACGAGCACAAGTTTTTCCAATGCCATGATAATGCAAACAGACTGCGTCAGTTCTATAGATAAAGCCATGAACGATGGAAAACTTATAAAAGGTAAGTGTGGAAATATGTCGACATGTCTTGCAGAATGATATTTTGCAACAGATATTTCAAGGGAATGAGGTCCTGATGTAGGGTCTTAGCCGGCCCCCCACCCCAACAGATGTTGCTTGACTTGCTGAGTTCCTCCAAGCAATGCTGATTATTTGTTGCTCAAGTTGTAGAAAGTCTGAGGGCTGGCCAGATGATGTACACACAGCGTATCTGTTAGAATGTGTAATGAAAAGTTCAGGCTAAATGCTGGCGTCTCCAAGCGAGACATTAATTTGTCTGCATTGGAGCACTGATGGATGTGCTGTACGTAACCAGCCTTTCCTATATTGCTCTATCAAGTCACGTTTATCACACCACACTCATAAGATGCTGAATGACAATGAATGAGTACATTGCCTAGAAATGGAATCCATCTGCATTTTATTCTAGCACGTGTACATTAAAACTGTTCCGCACGTTAGATCCTGCCAGCACAGTTTTCATGTACCTTGGGAAATGGATCTGGGGGAGATTCAGTGAAGCATGTCGGCATTTGCCTGGCTTCAGATACAATCATAGAGTGATTCAGCATGGAAACAGGCCCTTCAGCCCAACTTGCCCACACTGGCCAACACGTCCCAACTACACTAGTCCCACTTGCCAGCATTTGGTCCGTATCCCTCCAAACCTGTCCCTTCCATGTACCTGTCTAACTGCTTCTTAAATGTTGGGATAGTCCCGGCCTCAACTACCTCCTCTGGCAGCTTGTTCAATACATCCGCCAGCCTTTGCGTGAAAATCACCACCCTTGGTGTGATGTGGATCTTGTGGTGGTGTCAAATGCATCGTGGCCATTGCCCATCTTTACCCTCATTATTTGTCTTTGAAGTTTTTTTGTGTGGTATTCTGTTCATGGTTTAAAGGGGTGATTTTATTTTCTATCATCAGGTTGAAAGTCTTGGAACCCTCCACTTCCAAAGTTGAGTCTTTGACTATTTTTAAGGCAGAGGTGGATATATTCTTGATGACCAAGCAGGGTCTGGTAGGGGAGACCACACTTGAGGGTCGGCAAGAATGAGGAGTTGCATTTGGATCAGCCATGATCTTCCTGGGCGGTGAAGCAGACTCGAGGGGCATGATGACCTGCCACTATTCTTAATTCATAAATAGCTCATGCGATGCACTGGTAATTTGATTAGAGCAGTACAGTAGCTGGTAGAGCTGCTGCCTCACAGCGTCAGAGACCTGACCTTGACCGCAGTCTGTAAGACGTTTGCACGTTCTCCCTGTGACCACGTGGGTTTCCTCCGGGTGCTTCCATTTTCTCTGCCATCCCGAAGACATGTGGGTTTGTCGTATAATTGGCCTCCGTAAATTGTCCCCTACTGTTTAGGGAGTGGATGAAAAAGTGGGATAACAGAACTAGTGTGCACGGACGATCAGTGATCAGGATGGACTCAGTGGGCCGAAGGGCCTCTATCTATGCTGTATCTCCAAACTAAGCTAAACAGTGCATGTTATACCGAATATTCTGGATACTAAAGCAACACTCTTCTTAGAGTTGCATAGAACAGTAGATGATTGATAATGTATGCTCCATTTTAAAAGCTAATTTGTTTTGATTAAATGAAGAATTTTATGTGTTAAATATATGACTATGGAGAATTTTCATACATTCTGAACATTTCTTTCACAGCATCTTTTGCACCAATAAGCTTTGCAATTAAGGCGAAAGAAAACGACATGCTCCCTCTGGAGAAAAAGCGAGTAAAACTGGATGATGACAGTGATGAGGAGCAAGATGCACAGGACCCCACCAGCAGTGATGCAAACAAAGACCTACCTACCTCCCTTCCTCCAGAGGAGAAGAAACCTCAGCTGACAGCAGAGGAAATTGAGGCTAAACACGGTATGCTAACAAGTGTGGCATTTGGAGAAAATATTCCACTAGTTTCACTGTGTGTATAACTCATTATCACCAACCTGACAGCCAACAATGGCTCATTGTGTGCTTCACCTCTCCTTGATCACCGCTGCTTGTTGCATAATATTTCATTCACTTGTTCTATTTAGCTTCTATATCTCTCGTTTCCCTTTCCCCTGACTCTCAGTCTGAAGAAGGGTCTCTGACTGAAACGTCACCAATTCCTTTTCTCCAGAGATGCTACCTGACCCACTGAGTTACTCCAAATTTTTATGTCTATTAGCAGATGCTGTACTTTATTCTTGAAATGGTATGCCAAACTTAGATTTTGCAGCTTTATTTATATATATAGGGAATTATACTTTTGGTTCATATTGTTGGTTTATTGACATGACAAAGAGCTTTAATTGCCTTTCATTTTTTTGTTCCAAATGTTAATGATAGTTGCTTGATCACATGCAGAAATATATTTTATCTTCATGGACTGCTGGGTATCTGCAGTTAAATCTGTTGGTCATCATAGTAAATGTAAATCTATATTTTGTTAGTTTGTGTAAGCTTCAACACATCACGTCATCCTGACTCGGGAGTTAGCAACAATGAGGTGATAGTACTAATGCAGGCACCAGGAACTGTAGATGCTGGAATATTGCACAGAGTACAAAATGCTGGAGGAACATGGATGGGCGTCTTGAAGGGTCCCGACCCAAAACATTTCCTATCCATGACCTCCAGGGATGTTGCGTGACATACTGAGTTTCTCTTGCACTTTGTGTGAGTGCTACGATTGTCCAAAATACTATAACTGGTGCAATGACGATATTTAAAATACATTTGGAGAGGTCCATGGATAGGAAAGGTTGAGAGGAATATGAGACGAACGTGGGCAGGTAGGACTAAAGTAGTGCGAGTCTGGCATCTTGGTCAGCATGAGCACGTTGTGCCAAAGAGCCCGTTACACGCTCTTAAAGGGCCTGTCCCACTATACGAGTTTACCCAAGAGCCCACCGGGTCCGCGCCGACCAGCGACCCCCACACATTAACACTATCCTACACCGAATAGGGACAATTTTTACATTTACCAAGCCAATTAACCTACAAACCTGTACGTCTTTGGAGTTGTAAAATGTTACTTCATTCCACTGCTGTGCATATCACTGGTTAACTTATCACTCAAGTTTAGTTATCTTCTCACAATTCTTGCTGTCTCCTTCCCTTCCTACCTCTCCCTCAGCCCTCGGGCTCCTCCGCCTCCTTTTTCCTTTCTTCTCCCTGCCTCCCTCCACCCCCTATCAGCCAGAAACGTTGCCTATCTCCTTCGTTCCATAGATGCTGCTGCACCCGCTGAGTTTCTCCAGCTTTTTTGTGTACCTTAGTTATCTTCATACTGTGCCAGAGAAATGTTACTCTTGTAGCAACAAACTGTACTTGCCTCTTACAGAAAATATAGGAAATTATATCCTAGTAGGCCAAAAACATATTGCAGCATAAAGTAGATATTATAGATTCCTATATTAATTTTTAATGTCTGATAGATTCTTTCCCACATTGCTTGAACAGTAAATGCTTTTGAAATATTGCTCTTTTTTCTTTCAATGCCCCAAATTTTAATTTGTGATCAGTTATTGATTTTAATTTTCTAATCACTCTTACAGTCAAGATTATGATCAAATTGTAGCATGTTAGAAGTTTTCGTTTTTTTTTTTTAAATTTACGTTCATTTTGCTAATCAAGATTAAAATACATTAAATTTCAGGTGTTACTTGGATATGCTATCATGTTTAATTGGCGTGGAAGAAATTAATTTAGAGGGAAATGAAAAGCGGAGATTTTGCAGCAGAATTAGCCGACAGTTATACTGTGCAGGAAACAACTTTTGTTTTTTGTTCGATACAACAATACGAAAATATAACATCTACCACTTGGGTACCAATTGTTTCATTAGTCATAACTTACTTTTCTCTTGTGTTAATCTTATTCAACAACAGATAGTTAATACAAGTCAAACAGAATACAAGGGCATCTTGACATTATTCTATCTCACCTTTTAGGTGGACCACGCCACCATCCCCTCTCCGAGCCAATTATAAGCCCCCCACCTACAGTAACATTTCTATGCTATTAGTGGTAGGGGGCGCGGGTGGTCTACTGTACCTTTCCACAAAGGAAAACAAGCTTCCTTATCTCTTTCTACTATTTCATGTTTACATTTACCATCCACCCTCCAACACATTCCCAGATGAGCTATTGCGTCTGATTCTTATTTTGCCGATTCCCACGAACCTCTTCTGCACCTGGTTAGCGAGAGATCCACACATCCTTTCATTACCTTGTTCAATTCCAATCAAAATGTAGTAAGAAAGGATTGTAATATTTTCTTCCACACTTGGTGAAGATTTAGTTAGTCACAAATAATACAAGAGGTCACTAACATAGAGCCATCCGTTCAGCACAAATTGTTAGTGCCAGAATCTGTCATCTTTAGGGGGGGAGATAATTACTGTCAGTTCTACCTATCCTGTACCTCAACTAATTTCCCTTTATTCTGTCCAATCTAGTTTTGTAAGCTGACAACGTTTCTGCCTTGGTCGCTCATTCTGATAGAAACAATTGTGCAGGCTCTCACCACTGTGTGACGAAGTCTCTCCTACCCTCTGACATTTAATTTGGATCCAGGCTTTTTACTTTTGTAAGATGGGGAACCTGTCAGCATTGGCATCATCACACAGTGAAGCTGACAGAAAGTACTGGAGCGCAGGCATGTGCTATTAAATGTGAAATTCCAGAAATTGTTCGTGATTCTCTGTTCATCCATAGGGTGCATCTGTGGCAACTTCCACTGCCTAGAACTATGTGAATTGGTATTTCAGCTGTTTTGTTACATAGAAGATATTGAAAATGTTGCAAATTGCATGAGATGAGAGCTTTTTTAATGATATGCCAAGCCACTATTACTACTTAATAACCTCCCGTGGGTTTAATAAAACTACTTGAGATGAGTTTATTATCATATGCACACTACGATGAAGTACAGGTGCAATGAAAATCTTGCTAGCAGCTTTATCACAGGCACATTGACTTAGACAACTTACGAGATGTAAATTATACAAGGCAGTGAAGAAAAAACCATGCAGAAGCAGGACCTTGTTGCAAAAAGACAATTAGAAAACAAGTTGATAGTGTAAGAGTTGCTCTGTATTGCTCCATAACTGAGGTTGGATTGTGGTTGTGCAAGTTAGTTCAAGAGTCTGATAGTATGGTAGTTGTCTCTGGGCCACGTGTGTGGGACTTCAGGTTTCTGTACCTCTAGTCTGATGGTAGCAGCAAGAAAAGGGTGTGCTCCGTCCGGATGGTGGGGATCCTTGATGGTAGATGCCGTCGCCTTGAGGCAGAGCCTCATGTAGATGCTTTTGATGATGGACCAAGCTGAGTCCACCATTCTCTGCAGCCTCTTGTCTTGGACTAAACCAGGCCACGATGCAACCAGTCTAAATATTCCTACAGTGCATCTATTTTGTTTATGGATTTTGACGTGATCAGATAAATACATCAGATTCTAAAATTGTATTTTTAATCATTTTTATTGTCACCCTTATTTGGCATTCTGTAGAATGTTTAAAATATTGGTTAAAGGCAAGGTTTTTACATTGTGAATTGATGCTCCTGCTCAATCACCTTGATTGTTGGCATTTAAATCATTCGAAGCTGCCCCCTGAATAGCAACCAACATTAAAATGGGGGAAGTGCTTCCAATCTAAGTTTACACCCCAAATCATTGATCAGCACTGATTGCAGAATACTGGACCTTGTCATTCAGCGCTTTCATTGGTTTCCTATTAAATGAAGGCCAGAAATCTTTGGAAATGAATGATTTCCGACATGGGTATAGGAACGGGCCTGGTGGCCCCATGATCATTCAATTACACCCATGTTGATATGAACCACAGTTTTGTTTACCCACCCTTGCTTGTTCCATGTGCCTTGAAAACCTTTTGCAAAAAAAAAACGTTGACGCATCAGTTTATGCATTTCCAATGTTCCCTACCTTTTTGATGGTACCTTTGGTTAGCGCTTTGTTTGGTACTGTGCACCATCATGCTCCACCTTTTATTAGAAGTAAGAATCCACTTGTTCCAGGCTATATTGTAGGTTGTTATCTACACAGTTCTATCATCATTTCCCCAGATGAGTCCGCAGCCAAGAACCACTGCATTACATAAATAAGATTTCTATAACCCTCTAGAAATTGGGCTCACGGCTAAGTGTTGAAAGCATTTTTATTGGAGGTGACATGTAATTTAGTCACTGCTTTTAAATCAGGTGTTACACTATTAATATTTGTAATAGTATTTTGAGAATTTAAGCATGTGTAGTTTTCTCCTAGTGTTACACCTTGAGCAGTATTGAGTGCAGTGCAGAAGTGGAACACTACATTGGCCCACCATGACGCCAATTTAACTAAATTCATTAGCCTGCATGTGGTCCCTATTTCTTTATTCTCTGCCTGTTCATGTGTGCTTCTGAATGTCTCTTAAATGTCTCTTAAACTATTCTATGCGCATCTATCACTTCCCTCAGCACGAGTTCCATGCAACTACCATTCTCTCTGTAAAGAAAAAAATTCATGTTGTGCTTTGCACATATCTTTTAAATTTTTTCTCTCTCTCTCTCTCTCTCTCTCTCTCTCTCTCTCTCTCTCTCTCTCTCTCTCTCTCTCATCCTCCTCTCTCTCTCTCACTCTCTTTCCTCTTTCTCCTATTCTCCTCCTCTCTCTCTCCTCTTTCCTTCTCTCTTTCTCCTCTCTTTCTGCCTCTCTTCTCTCTCTTTCTCTCTCCCTCTCTCTCTCCCTCATCTTCTCTCTCTCTCTCTCTTTCTCTCTCTCTCCTCTCCCCCCCCCCCCCCCCCCCCAGGTGAAAATGTCAATTACTAGAGAGGCTGATGGGTGACCCTATCTATACCGCTCATCATTTCTATACTTCAATCTGGTCACCAGTCAGCCTCTGATGCTCAAGAGAAAACTATCCAAGTTTGTCCAACCTCTCCTTATAGCCATTCCCTCCAATCCAGGCAACATTACTGGCAACAAACTTCTGCACCCTCTCCAAAGCCTTTCAATCCTGCCTATAGTATGAACACTAGAACTGCACACAAAACTCAAAATCTGAACTAACCAATGTTTTATACAACTGCAACTTGACTTCCCAACCAATACACTCTATATCCTGACTAAGGAAGGCAAGCATACTGTGTACCTTCTTTTCTACCTATCCACCTGCCAATTTCAGGGAGTTACGAACCTGCACCCTATAAATACAGGTGTGCCAAGCTTGTAGCGTCATACCCAAGAAGACTTGAGGCTGTAATCGCTGCCAAAGGTGCCTCAACAAGGTACTGAGTAAAGAGTCTGAATACTTATGTAAATGTGATATTTCAGTTTGCAAAAATGTCTAAACACCTGTTTTCACTTTTTTATTATGGGGTATTGTGTGTCGATTGATGATAAAAAAAAATGAAGTGAATCCATTTTAGAATAAGGCTATAACGTGACAGAATGTAGAAAAAGTGAAGGGGTGGAATACTTTCTGAATGCTCTGTAGATTAAACTCCATCTGCAATTCCCTCTGCTAATTTCTAACTCATCTCTACCCTGCTGTATCTTTTAACAACCTTCCTCACTATCCAAAACTCCATGAGTGTTATGCTATCAAAGATTTTCCAGTATTTCAGTTTATGTTTCTCTGTGTAGCAGGCTGGAAGTTGCAACACAATTGTACTGAATCTTGATGTTTAGCTGTACTGATGTATTTTTTTTATGCCATCTGCTATAATCCTAAACATGTTTTGATAAGATGGAATTGCATTTTTTTTTTCAGTTGCTCTATTCATCATGTTGAATAGTGGGACTGCCTTTTGACTAAGACCGGTGATTTATGACTTCCGCAGACAATTAATAGAATCATGGAATGTGGTCCCCAAAGCACAGCAGCTCTGTAATAATAATTGACTTTGACTCTTTCACTAGAAAACCAGAGGGCCTCGTTCTTCTTTGGTGGAATTGTAGAATACAATCTGTAAAAGTGCTAGTAAAAATGTAAAGGAATCTTGCGAAGTAAAAAAGTGGTGGATTTATTAGTAAGATGTCAGGCTGGTAATGTATTAATTAAATCAACAGTGCAGTTTAGACTTCACATGATGGAACTGCTGTCTTGTGAATTGATTGAGCGTGTGCTTGTGGCAAAAGTGACTGACGTTTTAAGTAATGCCCTAAAACCACTATCTTTGAAATTTAAGTAATGACTGGGGTTCAGTTGAGTTATATTAATCCACAAAAATTGCAGTATTTGAATGTCTGCTTGTCATTTATACTCGAGGGGTTTGAAAGGACAACTTGAGGTGTATTTTCAAACCCAATATATTGGGCCAGAAAAGGGTTTTACGTTTGAACCTGTAAAGGGGATGTTAGTGATTGATTTGACATGTAATAAAAGGTGATTCTCGGCAAAATATATTTTAGTATCCCTCTGGCCCCCGTGCTCCCCAAGGTCCCTGCACTGTTCAAATTCTGTGCATCTCTGGTTTTCTTTATTCCACAATTGGTAGCAGTACTCTCTGACTGTGTTCGAAACTCTTCTATTCTTGCCCGAAGCCTTTTCTCTCTGTTATCATTTTAACGTGTGTAATACTATTCTCTTTGAAAGACCTATCTTACTACTCTTGTGTGGTTCAGTCTGAAGTATTGTTCAAGCATGTTATTTATGCTAAAGGTGATGTGCAAAGGTAAATATTGAAGTATTGCCTGGGTGCTATATATACAGTGAAGGTAGAGAAGTATACTGGAACCTTCCCTCTGGATCAAAGGCAACCATCCACTCCTGTCTGGGTTTGCCATGCCTAATGAGCAGCATAGACGGGCAGCAAGTGGCTGCTGGGGCAGGCAGGTAGGTAGGTGGGTGGGTGGTGCACTCCTTTTGTCCTTCTGTACTAAAGCAGTGCTAGCTTGCGCTCATACATGTGCTCCCATTGTACAGCTTCAAGATTCTTAGTTTAGTTTAGAGACGCAGCGTGGGAATGGCCCTTCAGCCCACTGAGTCTAGGCTGACCATCGATCACCTGTCCCCACTTGTTCTGTGTGAAACCACTTTCTCATCCACTCCCTACACACTAGGGTTGATTTACAGAGGCCAATTAGCATACAGACCTGTACATCTTTGAGACGTGGAGCACCCGGAGGAACCCCATGTTGTCATGGGGGGGTGGGGTGGGGGGCCGTGCAAACGCCCCACAGACATCACCCGAGGCTAGGATGGACCCGGGCCTCTAGCGCTTTGAGGCAGCGGCTCTACCCGTGGCTCACGTGGCGTGTACAATCTGATGCCAACTGGCATTGTGACGAGGAGTTGCTTGGGTTCTTATACTTGCAGTGGCTGATCATTGACTCCCGTTCAATATGTAGATAGCAGATGAAAGATCATAGCATATAGAAAATGGCAGTACAGCAATAGGCCCTTCAGCCCACATTGTCCATGCTGAACATGTGATGCCAAGACAAACTAATCTCATCTGCCCGAACATGATCCATGTCCCTCCATATCCCGCTATTCCCTGCACTTCCACCACCTCTCCTGGCAGCACGTTCCAGGAGCCCACCACCCTTGCACCGCTCATGTCTTTTAACCTCCCCCCCCCTAATGCTATTCCCCCTAGCCTTTGACATTTTCACCCTGGGGGGAAGAAATGTTCTGACTGTGTTCCCGATCTACGCCTCAACAAAGTTCATAGACCTTTATCAGGACTAGCTTCTAGTGTTCTAGAGAAAAAAATTTGAAGTTTGTCCAGCCTCTCCTTGCAGCTAATCCCTTCTAAACTAGGCAGGATTAATTCAACGATGATGACTCTCAAAAGGTTCACTCCTAAATACTGGCCACTGGAGGGGGCCCACAGCCTGTAGAGGTGAATGGCTTTACCAAAGGGCAGAGGACCAAGCTGGCTTCGGCTTTATATAAAAGCATTGAAATACTACTTTGTCCCTCACTTGAACAGGTAGCAGGCAAATGCATTATAATGCTGACATTGAAAACAAACCTTTAAAACGATCTGAATTTCTAAATATCGACCATGGTGAGCTTCATTTGTGAGTGCTGGTGACTTGGATTTATATTGCACCTCTCCTAATTTCAGAGCAATCCAAAGTACTTCAGTGGTGAAGCAGTGAGCCGCTGTTATAATAAAATACCCATTTGTGCACAGCGAATCACACAGGGACGCAGAAATGTGTTTCTGCCATGCTGCTTTCTGAATAAGTCTAGGCCTGGCTATAAATATTGGTCAGATTATCCCCCCTCCTCTTCCCCCCGCCACTTCATTTCTTTGAAGTAGTAGAGAGCAAGGAGTCTAGGAACACTCCAGAATGTTTCAGAATTCCATAGAAAAGTTCCCACAGATCAGAATTTGCAACAAGATAATTCCATTATGTTTAAAAATAAAAATGTAGGGCGAGAGAAAATGTTAGCTCGAAACCAATTAGCGTGACAGCAGTAAAAAATAATGCTCCAGTCTGTCATTATGGAGATGGCAACGGAACGTTTAGGAAATAATAATAGGATTGTGCAGAGGTATTGTAGATTTATGAAAGGGAAATCACAAAACTGCATGAGCTTTTTGATGTTGTAACCAGCAGACTAGAAGTGGATGTGATGCATTTTTGGACTTTGAGAAAGCCTTTGATAAAATGACTTAATTATTACACCACAGAGGCCATTCCATCCTCTGGTCCGTGTAGAACAGCAGGTTATGTGCCCCCATACACTTATTTTCCCTTTGATCCTGTAATTTATGCCTCCATAAATTCATCCATTTCCCTTTGATTCTTTGTGCTACTTTATACGCTCCCACCACAATCTTGGGATGTGAAAGTAAGACAGAGCACCCAGGGGAAACGCACACAATCCCAGGGACCAGAGTCACGATCCAGCCCCGGGAAAAGCAACAGCAGTATCTGGTGTATTGTGGTGCTGACCAGAAGTATTATCAAATTAGAGTACTTGGAATTGGGAGCAAAATACATGTGAATTCAGGTTTGGTAAATGGACAGAAAACAGAATAGGAATAAATGGATTATCTTCAGGTGGTGAGGCTGTTCCAGGGAGGCTGCACAATGTCACAGCGGTAGAGTTGCTGCCTCACAGCACCCGAGACCAGGTTTGATCATGACCATAGATGCTGTCTATACGGAGTTTGTACATTCTCCCGGTGAACATGTGGGTTTCCTCCAGTTTCGGTTTCCTCCCACACTCCATAGGGTAAAGTTCTCCCTGGTGTGTAGGATAATGCTAGTGTATGGGGTGAGTGCTGGTCGGCATGGACCAAAGGGCCTGTTTCTGCTCTGTATCTCTACAGTCCAGAGAGAAGACATTATGCAAGAGACTGCAGATGTTGGATTTTGAGTAAAACACAAGGTGCTGGAGACATTTTGCTGGTCAGTCTGAAGAAGAGTCCGGACCTGAAACATCACCTGTCCATACCCTCCACAGATGCTGCCTGACCAGCTGAGTTCCTCTAGCACCTTGTGCTTTAGGAGAGAGAGCTCGGGGCAGACTGGCCCTATTTATTCTCTCTTGGTTTTTGAAAACCTGTTGAAATAGAGTTGACTGAGGTAAATGCCAAGATGATGCTCTCCCAGCTAGGGTGCCTAGAACCAGGAGTCGTGGTCATAATACGGAGGTGGCCATTCAGCAAATGACAGGGATCGTCCATGTTTTGGGTCGAGACCTTGCATCAGGTCTTGGGCCTGAATAAGGAGAATCTTCCTCGAATCTTTAAATATTCTCTACCCAAGAGGTCTATGGAGGCTCAGTGGCTGTTTATGAGACAGATTAATGGATTTTAAAGGAATCGAGGGTTTGAGTGATCTCTGCTTCATTACAAAAAGACACCAGATGACACAAGTTTCTTGTGAAAGGAGAAAGATTTAATAGGAACCTGAGGGGCAACATTTTCACATCGGGTAAATGGAATGACTTGCCAGAGGATACAGTTGAAGCAGGTTTAGTTTAGTTTAAAGATACAGCGTGGAAACAAACCCTTCGGCCCACCGAGTCCATGCTGACCAGCGATCCCCATACACTAGCACCATCCTACACACTCGTTACAATTTTACCAAAGACAATTAATCAACAAACCTGTATGTCTCTGGAGTGTGGGAGGAAACCGGAGCACCCGGAGAAAACCCTCACAGTCACGGGAGAACGTACAACCTCCGTAAAGACAGCACCCGTAGTCGGGATCGAACCCGGGTCTCTGGCGCTGTGAGGCAGCAACTCTACCGCTGTGCAGCCGGGTAGTGTTATATAAAAGACATTTTTTGCAGTGCTGTTAGTGAGGGCTGCTATGCACGCTGACTTTTCCAAACCAGTACAAGTTTTTCCTCGAGGATTTTGCACATTGAGGGGCGATGCATTGAAATGAGAACCATTGCATCACTAGCATGGGGTAAGTGTACAGGCCCTTATCTTATCAAGATGGCCGTGCTGTTATATGCTGCGATTTCTGCAGACTCTGCTTCTGCATGCAATATATTTAAGTTTCAGGCTCGATGTTGGGAATGTAGTTCTTTGCTGAGAAATAATTGGTATTACTCGAATTTTTTTCAATGATTTTGCCCAATTTGAAACTGTAATTGTCAGTAAACTCTGCAAATTGCTGCAGCTTTTTCCTGGAGTTTTCTAGCTTGCTATTTATAAGATTAATTGGACTGTTTTGTCCCAGTATGAATTTTACAATTCCTGAAACAGAGGCAAGTTGATTGGTGCAGGATTGTAGATTTGGCATTCCATCTGTTCTCTCTGGGGCTTTTATGCTTTCCATTGGTTCTGAATTGCAGTAATCAGGGACAATTGTTACATGCAGCAGGCATTAACCTGTGCTATTCTCACAAGCCATGCAGAAAGTGACGATGTTTTTGTTTTTGAGTCTGGTGAACTTTATCTATTTGTTAGTCTAACCATGCTTAATAATCCAACCTTACCCTGTGGATGCAGTGAAGTGATTTTTCTTTCTCCCCCAGGATAGTCAAGAACTGATTGCAATTCTTCAAAGCGACATTATTTGAAAAGTCTGTGTTGCTTCCCCCCCCCCCCCCCAGTTTTATTTTGCGCTGTTTTCTTCAGTTTCCACGGATGCTCAGCATTACCTTATTGAATAAAATAAATTGCACGTTTAAAATATGAGATGGCATCGAGAACATAGAATAACACAGGAACGGGCCCCTTTGGCCAATGATGTCTGCGCTAAATAAGATGCCAAATTAAACTAATCCCCTCTGCCCGGACGTGATCCATATCCCTCCATTCCCTGCATATTCATGTGCCTGTCTAAAAGCCTCTTAAACGTCACTGTCACATCTGTTTCCACCACCACCCCTGGCTCCAGGCTCCCACTACTCTGTGCAAAAAAACACACAAACTTGTCCTGCACATCTCCTTTAATCTTTTCTCCTCTCATTAATGCTATGCCCTTTATTCCTTTACAGTTCCATCCTGTAGTAAAGGTTCTGTCTGGCCTATCTGTGGCTCGCATAAATTAACAAACTTCCATCAAGTCTCCACTCGACCTCTCATGCTACAGTGACAACAGTCTATCTAACTACTCTTCTCCAAAGTGGATCTACAAAGCCTTATTTTGTACCGGAAATAGGAACATACATATAAAAATTACCTATTTTTACCAATAGGTTCATTTTATGTGAATACATTTATGCATTAATTAAAACATTACAAAGATGGGCAGGATCATTACATTTTGGAATTAATTTCTATTGATATAAAAGCTCGCTGATTTCCTTGTGTTCATATATTGCCGATGTTGGGGAAGTCCAGGACAAGGGGTCACAGCTTAAGGATAAGGGGGAAATCCTTTAAGACCGAGATGAGAAAAACATTTATCACACAGAGAGTGGTGAATCTCTGGAACTCTCTGCCACAGAAGGTAATGGAGGCCAGTTCATTGGCTATATTTAAGAGGGAGTTAGATGTGGCCCTTGTGGCTAAAGGGTTCAGGGGGTATGGAGAGAAGGCAGGTACGGGATACTGAGTTGGATGATCAGCCATGATCATATTGAATGGCGGTGCAGGCTCGAAGGGCCGAATGGCCTACTCCTGCACCTATTTTCTATGTATATTCCCCAGTGATTGTCTTCAGAAGCAGGCTACGTCTCTCATGGTTCCACATTCTTGTCCTCGGCTCCCTGCTTCACACTGATAGTGAAACACAACTTTTCCAAGTAATTTTGATTGATATGTGTTGTGCCCTGGTATTTACATAATATTGTTAGAGTGTCCATGCAACATCTCACGGGAAAACCCTTAAACTGCTCACATCACTGGAGTAATATTTAACAATTTGGATCATATTCTCAATTCCAGCAAGTAAGAGGGGCTCGACTAAAAAATCTACATCTCTAAACTCTTAATTATTTGAAGATATGGCATTATTTGAACAAAGGAATGGTACAGCCTTGACATATTAATTGTACAAATTCTAACGATTTTTTTCGTAACAGACTGCAATCTCCCAAAGTGATCCTCCCAGAGAATGCTAACAAAGTGAACCTAAAATCTTAATTGGATTTAGTTCTCTTATGGTCTGCAGCAGGGATTTCCGACACCTGCTAACAAATCCATAACTAATTCACAATAATTCGAATGTAGACAACCAAATTGCTATGTTGCGAATTCTGAAAAAAAAGAGATTGGAAATCTGAACAAAAATAAAACCTACTGGATAATTGCTGCTTGTCGGCTTTGAATTCAATATTCAAATTAACGTACTTTCTTTCCATAAAAAAGGTCTGGCAGTCTCTTCCTTTATCTGGTGTAAGAAATACCTACTGATGTTCCCACATGTTTGGACACAGAGTGCTGGAGTAACTCAGTGGGTCAGGCAGCATCTGGTCAGATGTGAAGAAGGATCCCAACCTAAAATGTCACCTATTCATGTTCCCCAGAGATGCTGCCTGACCTGTTACTCCAGCACTTTGTGTCCTTTGATGTAAACTAGCTTCTGAAGTTCCTCGTTTCTGCTCCCATCACGTTTGCTACATTTCAGGAGATGTGATTTCTCGCAACAATAGATGTGGATTCGAAAACAAACCTCTGGCTTAACCCTTTCCTTTTTGCATGAATGGGCAACATTATTTTTGGTGCCAGCCACAATAGATTGGTTCTGAACTGAATATGGCACCATTGACCATAAAATAGACCAGCTCCAGAGTTTTATCCTTCTTGAACACTCCAGAGTTTTATTGTGTTTTGTGAAATGATCAGACCTGAGAAATGAGCAAAATATTTTTTTGCTTTCAATGTCAGGGCTGACGATGATGTCCATGGCAATTAGTCTATGCAAGCTCATCCACCCCCCCCCCCCCCCCCCATTTGTGGTAACGGCAAGTCGTCTTTACAGAATTCACAACTCAAAAACTATCCAAAATTTTGAGTTGCAGAATAAAATTCACTCTCGGTGAATATTTGGCAAATAAAGTAAATGAACATAGCGTATTTTTTCAAGGCACGCAGATATTTCCCCCACTTGCCTACTTTTAATGTCGTCATCTGCATTTGGTATCGTTACTTACATTCAAGTTGTGAAGAATGTTGGAAAATGATGGATATATTCGCACGTCATTTATTAAATTGTAATGCTAAACAAGAGTAGTCTGTGAATATTGCTTTAAAGGTTACTCGTCTGTAGTTGAACAGCTGCCATCGTATGTGTGTGTATTTGTCCTGCTTTGGGAAGTAAGTGATAACGCAATCAAACTATGCTTGCAAAGCCAGATGGAAAGCCCAAAGCATGCTTTGTCCCATTGAGAATACATTCTGGCAATCTAATTGTCCCGTACAAATGTATGTAAATGTCTATAGCCACTGATGTAAATGAAAACAGTTTGAATTGCAAACTTGGATCAACCCGAAACCTGATTTATTTTTGTGATGTTTAACCTCAAGAGTTCCGAACTTGAATGCTTTAGCTTCAGCTAAATGTAAAATGCTTGCAGGTCAGCACTTATCTAATAACAAAGTGAGAAGTGAAAGTATGTTTGCTGATGATTTATTTATGGATAACATGATAGATTCATCAAGTTGTGTTTTGATCGACTGATCTTGTCCTCTTGATGCCAGCGACTCAAGCGTTGAAGGTTTTGTAACTTCAGTTTCAGGAATAGCAGCCATTTGACCATGCTCACATAAGCAATTGAATCCACGTTTCATTGGACTGGTATTCTTATTCAGCTAATGCAGAATCGACAGGCAAAATCTTGTTCCCTGAGGCTCTGATCAACCTGCTCAACTGTTGAGGAGGCTTTAGTTCTTTTAAAAAAGAACGCAGAGCCATGTTTTGTTGGATTAATGCCAAATACACAGCTAGTCACGTCAAGAGTGTTTTATTGTCATATGTCCTGGATGGGACAATGAAATTCTTACTTGTTGCAGCACCACAGAATATGTGAATATGTAAACATAGTACATAACAGTGGAAGAGAAAAAAAAGAAGAAAAAGTTCAATAAATAACAAGTATAGTGCAATAATAATAGTATTTTGCAGTTCAGAGCTTATTCATTGGTGTGTTTAATAGCCTGATGGCTGTAGGGAAGAAGGTATCACTTAAGGCAGCCACAAAATGCTGGAGTAACTCAGCGGGACAGGCAGCAACTGTGGAGAGAAGGAATGGGTGACGTTTCTGGCCTCGACCCTTCTTCAGACTGATGTCGGGGGTGGGGGCGGAACTGAGATAGAATGTAGTCAGAGACAGTGGGACTAGTGGGAGAACTGGGAAGAGGGAGGGGATGGAGAGAGAAAGCAAGAGCTATCTGAAGTTAGAGAAGTCAATGTTCATACATCACTTAAGGCATCTCCATTTGGAAGCCAGTGACTGCAGGCTCGAATGCTCTCCCATGGTTTATGGTCCGGCTGCTGTTTTAATTTACTTATGCGTTCCGTGCAGTAGAACATAAATTGCAGTTTTTACCAGCTTTGCGTGAACATACTCAACCCTATTGTGTTGTCGAATTATGGAGGGGCTGCATTAGTTTTCTGCAGCAAATTAGATTTTTATGCACTCAAATGATTATACTGATTGATCTGTGATATTTACAAATTGAAAAATGAAATTTCGAGACTAATTGTTGGAAAACATCAGCGTCCATTTAAGTTATTGAGCTGTAACCATTTCTCCCGTTGAACACTATATTGTGAATTGGTACTAAGTGGTGCAGAAAGTAAAGATGGAAATGGCAATCATTAATGATTTATTTTGCTGTAATATTCCTATATTCAATTTTAGAGAAGTTACAAAAAAGATTTACCTGAATGCTTCCGAGGAAGAGTGATATTTGGCTGAAAGGTTAAATTGGAAAAGCTGATGTTATTCTGTTTGGAACAGAAGGATGAGTGGACCTATCCATGTTCTCCACAGATGCTGCCTGACCTGCTGAGTTACTCCAGCACTCTGTGAAACGTCATCTATCCATGTTCTCCACAGATGCTGCCTAACCTGCTGAGTTACTCCAGCACTCTGTGAAACGTCACCTATCCATGTTCTCCACAGATGCTGCCTGACCCGCTGAGTTACTCCAGCACTCTGAAACGTCACCTATCCATGTTCTCCACAGATGCTGCCTGACCTGCTGAGTTACTCCAGCACTCTGTGAAGCGTCACCTATCCATGTTCTCCACAGATGCTGCCTGACAATCTGAGTTACTCCAGCACTCTGTGAAACGTCACTTATCCATGTTCTCCACAGATGCTGCCTGACCCGCTGAGTTACTCCAGCACTCTGTGAAACGTCACCTATCCATGTTCTCCACAGATGCTGCCTGACCCGCTGAGTTACTCCAGTACGCTGTGTCATTTTTATGAAACAGCTCAACTGCGACTCTAAGGTTGAGTGGACATTTGATAGGGGTATGCAAACTCATGACTGCTTTACATAAGATAAATAGACTTACAGACACGTTAAGGATTAGTGTTTACAGATGTGAAGCTTGGCACATGCGTACAAAGGAGATTTAAAGTGAAGAATGTTTCACTCATTGATCCGATGTGATTCATGACATGTAAGGATGATGAAAACATTTAAACAAGTTGCTCAAAAAGAGTTGGTCAGCTACTTGGGGGGGGGGGGGGGGGGGGGGGGGGGCTGTTGAGACAGAGTTGGGGAATAGAATATGGGACTGGTCTACGAGAAGCCAGACCAGACCAGACAGGCTGAATATCAGCTTCCTGTGGATCATTGATAAGCTTTAATTCGTTTGGAAATGTATGTGCAATGGGTTTTTACAGATTTCAAGGTAATTGTCTATCGTCTGTACATTGCACCAGCAGGGATGAAAGAAAGCAGCCAATTTTGTATCTTGACCTCGAGAAATTGCTTTCACATTCATGCACTTAATGAGATAGGAGAATGCAAGTGCACAACAACTATTTATCAAGCCTTTCTTGTTGTGTGTGGTGCATTAATTTATAATGAAAAGAAATCTGTTGCTATTGAAAATGTGAAGTATTCCAAACACTGAATGGTAGACCTGTTCTGGTCACCACACTATAGAAAGAATGGGAATAAGCTAGGGAGGGTACAGAAAAGATTTGCAAGGCTGTCCTCGAGGATTGTTATTAGCAGAGACTAGTTGGCTGGAACTGTTTCCCCTGGAGTGAAGGCGACTGAGGTTGACAAAATGATCAGGGATGTGGGTGGTGGTCATGATGCCAAGGATGCTCGGTTAACAGATGAGCGTTTGATGGCTTTGAGCCTGTACTCGCTGGTGTTTAGAAGAATTGGGGGGAGGGGGGGAGGGGCATCATTGAGTCTTACAGAACAATGAGGGCTGAGGTAGAGTGGGTGTGGAGAGGATGTTTCCAGTAGTAGGAGACTCCTGGACTGGAAGGGACAGCCTCAGAATACAAGTTTGTGCCTTTAGAATGGTGATGAGGAGGAATTTCTTTAGCCAGAGGGTGATGTAGCTGTGGAATTCATAGCCATAGACGGCTGTGGAGGCCGTCAATATGTATTTTTAAAGCAAAGATTGACAGGGTCCTTATTAATAAGAGCAACAAAGGTTACGGGGAGACGGTATGAGAATGGGTCTGAGAGCGAAAATAGATCGGCCCGTGTACGTTTGGAATAAGGACCCAACAAAAGTACAGGCATAGCTGGGGCCTATGTGAGTGCCCATGTCTACACCTTAAACTGGACCCGAGGGGCATGTTTTTCACACGTCAAGTGGTTTATTGTCATATGTCCCAGATGGACAATGAAATTCTTACTTGCTGCAGCACAACAGAATATGTAAACATAGTACATAACGGGAGAGCAAAAGTCAGTGTGTGTGTATATACACATGCACACATACTCAATAAATAAACAAACATAGTGCAATAATATTAATAGTTTGTTGTAGTTCAGAGCTTATTTGTTGTCGTGTTTAATAGCCTGATGGCTGCAGGGTAGAAGCTGTTCCTGAACCTGGACGTTACAGTTTTCAGGCTCATTTACCTTCTTCCAGATGGCAATGGTGAAAATGAGTGTGTGGCCAGGATGGGGTGGGTCTTTGATGATGTTGGCTGCCTTTTTGAGGCAGCGACTACGATAGATCCCTTGGATCAAAGGGTGGTGGGTATATGGAGTGAACTGCCAGAAGAAGTACATTTGCATACAATTACAGCATTAAAAGACATTTGGACAGGGAAGGTTTAGAAGGACATGATATAAACGGCAGCGAATGGGATTAACTCAGATAGGCATCATTGTCAGCATGAATGAGTTGGGCCGAAGGGCCAGTTTCCATGCTGTATATCTCTATGAATCAATGAATAGCCACGATTTATTTCATGCCTCTTATACAGCAATGTGCTGCAAGCCACTATCAAATAACAAAAGTGTCCTGATCTAATCTGGATTTCTCCTTGGTTGTAATTAATATTTATAGTTTTAGAAAATGCTGCTTGCTCGTAAACCCTATGTTTGTAACCTCTCTATAATTGGTAACAAGCCTCTGCCTTGAACCTCTGCTACTTGAGTTCCTCTCTTGCCTGTGGGTGGGATCTTCCAGGCTTTTGACTCGGTCGTCTGAAGGAACAGTGATTTGTTTCCAAGTCAGAATGAGCTGAAGCCTGGAGCCAACTCTGTGTGTTGGTCTCCAACATGCCCATTTCCCAGGGGAGGGGAATGAAGAACTAGAGGGCACAGATGATGGATGACAGATCTACAAGGAACCTGAGGGGCAAATCTTTCCACACAGTGGGTGGTGGATGTATGGACCGAGCTGCCGGGGGAGGTAGTTGTGGCAGGTAGAATAACAACATTTAAAAGTCATTTAGACAGGTAGACAACAGGTGCAGGAGTAGGCCATTCGGCCCTTCGAGCCAGCACCGCCATTCAATGTGATCATGGCTGATCATCCACAATCAGTACCCCATTCCTGTCTTCTCCCCATATCCCTTGACTCTGCTATCTTTAAGAGCCCTATCTAGCTCTCACTTGAAAGCATTCAGAGAATTGGCCTCCACTGCCTTCTGAGGCAGAGAATTCTACAGATTCACAACTCTCTGGGTGAAAAAGCTTTTCCTCATCTCCGTTCTAAATGGCCTACCCCTTATTCTTAAACTGTGGCCCCTGGTTCTGGACTCCTGCAACATCGGGAACATGTTTCCTGCCTCTAGCGTCCAATCCCTTAATAATTTTATATGTTACATGCATAGGAAAGATTTATGGGCTAAATGCTGGCAAATGGGAGTACCTTAGATGGGACATCTTGGGCCAGCGTGGACCATCTGGGCTGAAGGGCCAGTTTGACTCTATGATCATTGGGCAGTCAGTCCAGCAAATGTTGTTCTGGAGGAAGTCATCTTTAGCGAATAGATTAATGAGATTAAATTGGTTTATTCCTCATTAATTCTCTCATCGCTTGTCTCGGGATCATTCAGGCATCTTTCTCCATCTCTTCCTAGCCAGCTCAGTCAATTGTGTATTGCCACAATTTAATAGGAATTAAATTACCCCATCCAAAGTAACTTTAGTGACAGTGCTGCTCTACTGCTTCTGATTATTGCTTAACATGGGGAGCATTGCATCATGTGCTGAGGGAGAACAATAGGTGATCATCAGGAGAAGGTTACCTTATCTGTGTTTGATCTGAACCCAAGGGCTCTGATATCAATGGTGAAGACTGCCAACGATATTTCCTTCTCTGTAAATATAATTATGCCAGCACTTCCGGTGAATCTTCTCTCCTAATGTTCCCACGGGTTGTAGTTGGTGAATGGGCCATAGTATCTTTAAAGTGTAGTTTATTGAGTACTACTATTGCTACATCATTGTTTGATTACTTGATGGGACATCTTTTCAAATTCAGACATCAGTATCACAGCATTCATGTGGAGTGCTTTGTCTATCATTAGGGCTTGGCAACATTTTGGGCAAGATTGAATCCATTGCCTATATCAATCTGTTTCATTTCATTCTTGCTGTGTTGCATCAATATTGTTTTCATAGATCTGACTTGCTTGGTCATTTTGGATGCCAGTTGAGAGTCAAGCATGATAGTGTTTGCAATCCCTCAGCCTGAGCTGGGCACAACATTGGACGTTCCAATCCGATCCGGGGACAAAATCAATAAAAGGAATATGTGAGACAACTGGACAATTTTGCCCAATGTCATTTTACTGTCGATCCTTGAATATTTAGTTTCTGGAACAGCTCCTGACAAAGCTCGCTCTTAAGTGGACACTTAACTTATTAATAATAATGATGGATGGGATTTATATAGCGCCTTTCTAATACTCAAGGCGCTTTACATCGCATTATTCATTCACTGCTCCGTCACACTCGGTGGTGGTAAGCTACTTCTGTAGCCACAGCTGCCCTGGGGCAGACTGATGGAAGCGTGGCTGCCAATCTGCGCCTACGGCCCCTCCGACCACCACCAATCACTCACACACATTCACACAGCAGTGTCTTGCCCAAGGACACAACAACAGTATGCACTCCAAGCGGGAGTGGTGAGGCACACGTGTGAGATGACCATGGGCTGAGTGCTGGAAAATGGAGATGGATGCCTGATGACGGGCATCAGATGGGTAGGCTGAAAGGCTGTTTCTCTGAAAAGGGTCCCGACCTGAAATATGAAAAAAAACCTCTCACCTGTAACCAACCGGCTATCACATACCAGGCTTTATCCTGCCCCTCGTCTCTTCCAGCTATCCTCTTCCCCTACCCGCTAAATAATCTGAAGACCAGAAATGTCACCTATCCACATTCTCCAGAGATACTGCCTGATCCACTGAGTTACTCAAGCACTTTGTATGTTTTTTGTAAACCAGCATCTGCAGTTCCTTATTTCTCCTGTTTCCCTACTATATGTGTAAGACACGGGTGTTGGAAGGTTGATATTATTTATTTTAACAAGTTTGCACTGACCAAGAACCTGAGCAGTCTCATCAAATATGGAACTTCAAACATGCAGATAAAAAATATTCTCCATCACAGCATTGGAGCTTGGTTTAAACCAAGCTCCCTGAAGTAATGGGGTATATTTCACAATGTTGTCTACTGGATAAGCTAACAAACATCCAGAATCAGTATTTTGTTTGTAGGTTTAAGGCTTGTGGTGACTGCTACTCGAGGACTACCCAATTGTCTTGCTGAGAGTTGTGTAGATTCTACCAAATTCCTCACTGTGACTAACTTGTTATTGCCTCATGTTCTCATTCATTCATCAGTTTCATGGCATTAATCCATCCCGTTTTTTCCCCTGTAAACCAGCGCTTGCAGTTCCTTGTGTCTACTCAAACTAATACTTGCCGATTGCAATTTTATGTAGAAATGTAGAAATCTGTTCTCTGGCAATAAGCCTGTAATCAAATGATTACTAAAATGTTAGCAGTCTGTAATGAAATGCAAATGTACATAACTAATTTAAGATACATATATTTGGCATGTAAAATTCTGTCGATTAAGCTGCTGGCATACATAAATATTTGCTTTAAATTTAATTATAGTTAATTATGTGGCAAAGAAGTAAAAACTATACTAATATTTTGAACCTATAGCTTAGTTTTGTTCCAGCAATGCCAGTTCTTCAATTCAAAGTGGAGCCATGTATGCAAACTATGCTCAAGTGTTATATCAATATGTATTTTAAACCTAATGAATTCTTGGCTTCCTGCTAAATGTTCGAGTCGTCTACCTTTGTATGAGTGTGTGTAACATAATTAGTGTTTTGTGTTGCTCTCTGCAGCCAAGCAGAGGCTGGAGGACAGGCTGGCAGCAGCTGCACGGGAGAAGCTTGCACAGGCTTCAAAAGAATGCAAAGAAAGGCAGCTGCAGGCAGAGCGCAAGAAGAGAGCTGCCCTTTTCCTGCAGACCCTGAAAACTCCCATGCCTTCTGGAGAACTGGAAACTACAGTCACTGACGATTCCTCCCACAACATGCAGGTCGGTGAAGATCAGAAAATACTACATGTATACAGAAAGAATTATTTTCAAGGAAAAAATTCCCACTTCATTGAAGCCTGCTGGTCCATCTCTCTAAAATGTTCTCAAGTCTTGGACCTGACTTGGCTTTTATGTCTTCACTAATGCAAACCAATAACGTGAGGTTTTCAACCTGTTCTCCATGAAATGCCTAAAACTATTATTGAATCATTGATAATTTTCTTACTACAGGACTAGCGTTTGACTGCACAAGAATATTAATGACATAATATTTATAGTGTTACATAGGAATTCATAAGCACATGATGAGAACATAATATTTAGCCCAAGAAGCTTGTCATTCCAAAGGGCAGCTTGTCTCAACTGCATTTAATTTATGCGGGAGTATATACACAGAAGTACTCTTGTCCCTAAAGTAATTAACCAGCACTCCAGGGCAATCTTCGATCTCCACGTCACACTCCTGAACTGAAATTCTCTGCCTTGTGTTTTTCTCCAGTGATGCCCCTTTTCATGAAGAACAATCGCAGCCTAGAAAACAATTTCCACCTCTCAAAACGGATTCATTTTAAACTGGCGTTCCATGCATAATTTGATACTGTTTTGACACCTTTTGCACAAGAATGTGATTTCCATGATGTATGTGTTATTATCCTTGCAACCAGAAAAAATGCATTAACTGGAAAAACTACCAGAGATGCTTGAAATCGGAAATAAAACGAGAAAAATAATAGATTCTGTGAGCATATCAGGACAATGCCTTTAGTTTTAGAGATATAGCACAGAAACAGGCCCTTCGGCCCACCGGGTCCACGCCGACCAGTGTTCCCCGCATATTAACACTTTCCTACACACACTAGGGACAATTTTTACATTTACCAAGCCAATTAACCTACAAACCTGTACGTCTTTGGAGTGTGGGAGGAAACCAAAGATCTGGGAGAAAACCCACGCAGGTCACGGGGAGAACGTACAAACTCCATACAGACAGCGCCCGTAGTCAGGATGGAACCCGGGTCACCGGTGTTGCTAGTGCTGTAAGGCAGCAACTCTACCGCTGCGCCACCGTGCCGCACCAATGCTGTGGAAAGAGAAATGGTGTTAATGTTTTGGTTTGCTGTGCTTGCATCAAAACTGGGGGAAGAATTACAGCTGAAATACACTTCAAAATGCCGAGACAGGGATAAAATGAGAAAACAGATTCAGCCCACAATATCTGTGCAGATCAAGACAAGATCAACTAATCTCATCTGCTTTGCTCAGTTTAGCTGGGAAGTCTCTGCTTTTATTACATGTAATTCTACCTGAAGAATGTTTAATGTTTGACCCCTTCACAGCCTAGACTCAACATGAATGCATCCACCATCTTCACCATTTATCCTGTTGAAATTATAGCATGGTATAACTATGGTGGATGCATGGTATAACTAATCCTCAGACCTGAATGTCTTGGCTCAATTATTCAGGAGATTGCTACCTTGTCTGCTCAGAAAAGACTGAGTTCTTCACTACAGTAAAACAGCTAATTTTGGACTCTTGTGGGTGGCTTCAAATAAAAGTGGGACCTTAAAAATGGAATTGATGGCACCATCAGTTAGTGACGTTGTTTTACTGCACAGCTTGGATAATAAGCTTGTGCTATCAAACTGATTGAATGTGGAAGCTGTCCCAGAAACATTACTGGCCGCCGCCTGACTGACTGCTTCTCTCACGACAACACCTACAACAAGAGACCCAGGTTAGATCCTGACTACAGGTGTTGTCCCTAGTCTGTGTACGATAGTGTGGTGTCAGAAGGAACCGCAGATGCTGGTTTAAAACGAAGATAGACCCAAAACGCTGGAGTAACTCAGCGGGACAGGCAGCATCCCTGGAGAAAAGGAATGTGTGATGTTTCTGGTTGAGGCCCTTCTTCAGACTGATAGTGTTAGTGTGCAGGGATCGCTTGTCGGCGGATCTCGGTGGGCCAAAGGGCCTGTTTCCGTGCTGTATCTCTAAACTAAACTTATCCTTAAAAGTTTGCACTCGCGCTGCAGCTTTCTTGCAGAAAAGCATCCAAAGCCGTGACCATGAAAACTAAATACTAAACCATAAACTGCAAGATTGATGAATTACCAGAAACGTGGAGGATTTTTATTGAGTAATGAGCAGTTCACACACACATAATCACAGATCTTAAATAATTTAGTACTTGGAAGAAAACTATCAACTGCTTCAATGGCACAGTAATATATTTTTTTTAACTTCCAATCTTTGATTGTTCACGGAACATTGAAAAGTACAGAAGAGGAACAGGCCCATCAGCCCACATTGTCTGAGCTCAGCACGGTGCCAAAGGCTTTGGGTATAAAGTGAAATTCAGCCTGCTTCGACATTAAATAGAAAGATTATACACACAAACTAATCTTCTCTTTTTCCATGTGATCCACATCCCTCTATCCTGGTGTCTATCTCAAAGCCTCTTAAATGCCACTATCATATCTGTCTCCTAGTGTGACTTTTTTTTTGTGCCAGAGTTAGAACATTCACACTAAAAATGTTAACCCTGCTGATTAGCTTAGTGTGTGGACAAAAATGCTGGAGAAACTCAGCGGGTGAGGCAGCATCTATGGAGCGAAGGAATAGGTGACGTTTCGGGTCGAGGCCCCGAAGGAATAGGTGACGTTTCGGGTCGAGACCCGAAACGTCACCTATTCCTTCGCTCCATAGATGCTGCCTTACCCGCTGAGTTTCTCCAGCAATTTTGTCATCAGTCTGAAGAAGGGTCTCGACCCGATACGTCACCTATTCCTTCGCTCCATAGATGCTGCCTTACCCGCTGAGTTTCTCCAGCAATTTTGTCATCAGTCTGTAGAAGGGTCTCGACCCGATAGGTCACCTATTCCTTCGCTCCATAGATGCCACCTCACCCGCTGAGTTTCTCCAGCATTTTTGTCTACCTTTGATTTTTTCCACCATCTGCAGTTCTTTCTTGAAGCTTAGTGTGTGGTTTTGTTCCCCGTCTCTCAGTATTCCTTCCTTTCATCGGCATTTAGCACATTTGCATTTTTGCAGCAAACTTCCACAACAGATTTAGCATGTGGTCTGGAGAAGACAGGTCCTCATTATTTTAGAAACGAGCAGAGGACTGAATAGATCCTTTATTTTGCCTCAGACTGTGGTGCATTATTTAGCAGTTTTCTCCTCTTTAGAACTCTGTTCAAAAATCTGTTCAGCCATTAAACCACCTCCCGTTTGACGGCCGCTATTCTATTGTCTATTTCCTATTGCATTTTTCCTCCCACTGTTCTTTGCTTGTTTCTCCCCATTAGACTTTAAAAAAAATTATACTGTAGATCTTGTGTATATGGCCTTTCTATTCAATGACGGAACAGGCCGAATTTCATTTGATACCCAAAACCTTTGGTTCCCTTTGTCCAAAATATCTTCACATCTTTGCATAAATTTACTTTTCAAAATAACTTTTAGCTCTCTCCTTGGCAGATAAAATTGTGCTTAACAATTCCTGTTTTACTTGCTATCTATGGCTTTAACTAATGAATGAATGTATGAATAAGTTTATGAATTAATAAGTTTATTGGCCAAGTATTCACATACAAGGAATTTGCCTTGGTGCTCCGCCCACAAGTGACCAGGCTTCATCGTTAGAGTCATAAAATCATATAGCTCCGAAGCAGACCCTTCAACAAAACTTGTCATGCTGACTAAGTTACACGAGATAGTCCCATTTGTTTGTGTTTGGTCCTTATCTCACTAAACCATTCCTAACCATACACTGTCCAACCAATGCATTAAACATTGCAATTATAGAAACATAGGTGCAGGAATAGACCATTCGGCCCTTCGAGCCAGCACCGCCATTCAATGTGAGCATGGCTGATCATCTAAAATCATTACCCCGTTCCTGCTTTTTCCCCATATCCTTTGATTCCTTTAAACCTAAGAGCTAAATCTAACTCTTGAAAACATCCAGTGAATTGGCCTCTACTGCCTTCTGTGGCAGAGAATTCCACAGATTCACAACTGAATCTGAAGAAGTTTTTCCTCATCTCAGTCCTAAATGGCCTATCCCATATTCTTAAACTGTGACCCCTGGTTCTGGACTCCCCCAACAACGGGAACATTTTTCCTCCATCTAGCCTGTCCAATCCTTTAAGAACTTTATATGTTTCTATAAGATGCCCTCTCATCCTTCTAAATTCAAGTGAATTTCAAATATTCCAAATTCCAAGTGTTGACTTCTGCCACTTTCGCCAACGGCCCATTCCATATACCCACCATCCTCTGTGGATGAAGTTGCTCCACGGGTTCCCTCTCACCTTAAACCTACGCCCTCCAGTTTTAGTTCTCCCTACCATGGGAGAAAGACTGTGACTGATTCCCATTATGACTTTTTATTTACAAAAAAACCTTAACAGATGCTTTGCATGAAAGCGCAGAATATTTTCCGTAATTGTTGATATTGAAGGATTTGTGGTAAATTGCATCTAAGACTCGGCAGAGAGACGTACAGATGCCCATCGACCTTGTTATTTCTCGTAGAGCAGCTCCAGAGTTTAGGGTTGGGGAGAACTTACAAAGTCCGTACAGATAGTCAGGATTAGTGCTGTAAGCGCTGTAAGCGCTACTTTACCACTGCACCACCATGCAGGTGGTGATCGAAGGTGATAAGCTGTTGAATTCTAATTAGCCTGCCTATATCCCTGTCAATTTGTACAGTCTGGTTCACAGATATGTTCCATTGGACATAGTGTATCATGTCTTTGCCTACACTGGACACGAATTGCTGGAGTAACTCAGCGGGTGAGGCAGCATCTATGGAGAGAAGGAATGGGCAACGTTTCTGGTCGAGACCCTTCTTCAGACCGATGCGTAGTCTTTGCCTACGCTCTTCTCCTTGCCTCTCTGGTTTATTTACCGTTACGTTGCCTCCTGGGGCCAGCAGGGATCATGCCCTGGGAGTTTTGACTTGTTCATCTATAAAACAAGCAGGCGCGTTGTATTAGTTAAGCAAAGCCCGTGACTGCTTTGGTTCCCTTGTGTTAATGAAAATGAGTTGATGCCATGGTTAATGGGTTGTACACTTAACAGAACTGAAGTCATCAACCTTCCATTTGGGGCCCATTATCATGAAAGTAAATGGATCAAAGCTATACTCATTGCCTAACAATGTCTTATGTTGATTAATACCATAGATACCAATAAAAGCACACTGTGAGATAATTGACTTTGAAATAATATGTGAATTATATTAGTGATCATCACTTATAGGCTGGCACATTGCAAGCGAGTGTGTATGTCCCTGATGCTAAATGCCCATAGTTTAACTGATGAAGCTTGAGGCTGAACATTGACAGCTGTTGGAAGGTATTTAGTGGAGATGAGGCGCGGATGCGTGACCACTCAGGGTTCAGTGCCTAACATTGGGCCAGGTTGGACTGCAACCCCGGGAGACAACTACAACCTAAACTCTTCATCCCTGACTTAAAGACTCGCATTTCCAAAATCTTTTCATAAATACAAATGTCCCAGAGCGCTTGAGAGCTGAAGGAAGCCAGTGCAACAGGCATTTTATGATAATGATGGGAGAATATTCTGTTGACTTTGGAGGAAGGCTAAATATTAGATGGCATGCCAATGAAAGATTATGTTTGTTCCTCCTCGGAAGAATAAGCAGCGGCACAAACAAAAATGTGACCTGTTTGCGAGCAATGGTATTAGCAACATACCCTTCATGTTGCCTTTCTGCACAAAGAGGCAAGCGCTGGAAGGGCCAACAAGCATCAGCCTTTATTCTTCAACTTGTGTTTTTCTTTAGCAAGGCTCAATGCTTTGCACAGGAGTCCCACATCTCCCGCAGTCGACCTTCATCAGACTGAAGTAAACGTGGTGAAATGTTACTGCATTGTACCGCTAGCTAATCCAGTTTATTGCAACTGTCTGCAAAAAAAATCTGTCAGTGAAGGAACTATCGTATCTTTAGTTGTAATATAGCTTTTATATTTGACTGCTTTAATATTGGTAAATTATTTACAGACTGCGTGGGTATTTTTGAAGCAAATCTCAACGAAGTTACATTTCAAATGCTGTTTCTATTCTTGTCAGTACAGTAGTCAGTAGTCCACTGGGCCAGATCTTATGCTGAGAAGGTGCTATTAAATGCAGGTTTTGAGCACGCAGAAATTCTGGAGTTATCAATGATTTATTCCTCTTCTTCGGGCTGTCCTGTCCTCATCCACACATAAGGGAAATCAGTAATCCAATAAACATTGCAGGTTTACATGCTAGCCTGCTGAAATACCGTGAAAAGCTTAAGATGTGTGGCAAGAATTTTGTAATACCCTTGGATAAATATTTCTTTATTAATTTTATTGTTTTTATATTCAGCTTTGTTTGTGATTTCATATCTATCTTATTCTCATATATGTTCCAATATTAGTTTGTGCTCTGTGGGATGATTATACGTTTTGCTAACATTTGCTCTCTGGGAAACCTTCAAAGTGGCTACACGACCACCCTTTGGTGAAATCACAGTTGGAGGCCACCAGTGATTAGTAACTGTGCGTCTTAAGCTGAGACCGAGGTCCCTGCCACACACACACTCGCTCGCTAGCTCTAGTACACTGCAGTTCAGTGATGAGTGACTGCACTTTGCGGCTGACTGCAGCACCAGGCTCCCAATCCCAACTGAGTGGCAACAATTGCTTGTACGTTAATTCGAATGATCCTGCAAAGAGCGTTATATACGTAAGAAGCCGTAGATTTTCTTGTTGTGGTTTGCCCAGATCGAAAGTAGTACAGCAGTTGCTTCACAACGCCAGAGACCCGGGTTTAATCCTGACCTCGGGTGCTGCCTGTGTGGAGTTTGCATGTTCTCCCAGTGCTCTGTTTTCCTCTCACATCCCAAAGACCTGCAGGTTTGCAGGTTAATTTACCTCCCTAAATATCCCCCTAATGTATATAAAGCGGATGGGGAAGTGGGAGAACTTCAATCTAGTGTGAACAATGGTCGGCATAGACTTACCTAGTGGGCCAAAGGGCCTAAATGGGGGGAAAAAAACATTTCCTTGTCTTTGAAAAGCATGATAAAGTTCTTCCGTTTCTCTCCTTTAGGTCACTAGTGAGATTTCGTATAACGTTCCAGCTATGGAAGTGAAGAAATTCCGTCGTGTCTCAATAAAAAATGCAAGGATTTCAAAAGAGAAAGAGAAGAAGGAGAAGGAAAAGGAAAAGGAGAAGGAGAAGGAGAAAGAAAAGGAAAAGGAAAGGGAGAAGGAGAAGGAGAAAGAAAAGGAAAAGGAGAAAGAAAAGGAAAAGGAGAAAGAGAAGGAGAAAGAAAAGGAGAAGGAAAGGGAGAAGGAGAAAGAAAAGAAGAAAGAGAAGAAGCACAGGAAGAAATCGCGGTCAAGGTCACAGTCGCGGCCCAGATATCGCCTGAGGTCCAGGTCGAGGTCACGGTCAAAAGCAAAACATTCTCTGCCTAGTGCCTACAGAAGCGTCAGACATTCAAGGTGTGTTCTTAAAGTTAATATGTGGTCTTCTCTCCAGAGATGCTGTCTGTCCCGCTGAGTTACTCCAGAATGTTGTATCTATCTTCGGTGTAAACTAGTATCTGCAGTTCCTTCCTACTAAACCCTGAATTCCTTGATTACTGTGTCATTCTTGAAGCTAACAACCCCAGACTGAGAATCCACAATATTTGCTACTCCCTCTGTTAAGACATTTCTTCTTGTCTATACTATATGGTGATCCTTATTTTGTGACTATGGACCTCCCTCCCCCCCCCCCCCCCGTTCTAAATTCCTGTTCTAATCAATACCTCCATATCTATGTGTAGGAAAGAACTGCAGATGCTGATTTATATCATAGGTTGACACAAAATGCTGGAGTAACTCAGCGGGACAGGCAGCATCAGACTGAAGAAGGGTCTCAACCCGAAATGTCACCCATTCCTTCTCTCCAGAGATGCTGCCTGTCCTGCTGAGTTACTCCAGCATCTTGTGTCTACCTCCGTTCTAATCAGTACCTCCATATCTACTCTGTCAAGCACCATAGGAATGTTATATGTTTCAAGCCGATGCCCAGATTATTTATTTATTGGGCGTCGGGTGGCTAGCTGTGTCACCTACTGTATGATTGGGCACTGTCTACTATGCCTCCAAACACACATGAGCTGTGATAGTTAAATGAAAATCTTCTGCTCTGTCTGGCCAGCTTGTCCTGGTGCAGTAGGCATGATATATATGCATTCAAGAAGGAACTGCAGATGCTGGAAAATCGAAGGTACACAAAAATGCTGGAGAAACTCAGCGGGTGCAGCAGCATCTATGGAGCGAAGGAAATGGGCAACGTTTCGGGGCGAAACCCAAAGGAAATAGGCAACGTTTCGGGTCGAAACCCGAAGGGTTTCGGGCCGAAACGTTGCCTATTTCCTTCGCTCCATAGATGCTGCTGCACCCGCTGAGTTTCTCCAGCATTTTTGTGTACTTATGATATAAGTGCAACCTCTCTCCCACTCAGAATAGTGAGACCTACTTGGATCAGTCAAATAGATAAAACTGCCTGTTTTGGAATTGTAAGAAATTTGTCGTCTTCGCCTCTAATTGATCTGGAAGATAATTCTGACCTTGATAATTCTGTACAGTTCCGATCTACTCAACCAGAACTACTTTGCTCAAATTAAATTCTGCAGGGATATGAGGTTATTCTAGACGTTCTGCAGTTCCGTGTGTGGTTGTCTTGAAGTTACCTACAGCATTGTAGTCAGAGTTGCTCAGTGCAGAAAGCAAACCCATCATGCCTATGCTGTACATTGTACTTGCCTAGATTAACCCACTTATCCATCTTTTATTCATAGCTTTCTGTGGTTTGGTAATCCAATTACTTATTTGCTTGCTTCTTGAATGTTGCCTCGATACCTGCTTCCACCACCGTTCCAGATTCCAGCGCATCCCAGATTCCAACCATGGCAGATGAGGTTTCATGGACTTCAAACGCCGGAGGTCCATAAATTTGTGTCTGTGACTGTAGCATAATTGCATTTTGTTTCAGCTCTTCCAAGTAAACCAGGGGGATATGCACCACTAATTAAATTGTCATTATTTTCTCCTCCTGTGTTTGTTTAATCTCAAGTAGCTATTATTTTCTTCTGTGTTTGTTTAATACTTTTCTAGACACTTCATCAATTTTTACCTATTGGTTGTTTTTTTTGGATAGATATCGGGCATGCCATCAGGCACAATCATTTAGACAAATTATGTGGTGTGCTGTGCAGGCATTCATTTTATTTGTACTTCAGCCACAATATATTAAAAGTCTATTAGCTGTAGGCACATACAGGGATATAGAAAGGCCATTCAGCTCCTCAAGCCTTTCCCACCATTCAATTAGAACATTATTGATTTGCCTGCTTCCCTTGTTCCTAGAGGCAACTGTAACCTTTACTGTACGTTCATATCAATGCAGCATTGATCTCAATTTAGATGTTTTCTATTTGATTTCTGGTTTCAACAGTTTATTGACGGAGAGCTTCCCAGGTTTCCTCTGTCTTTTGTGTGAAAGAAAGACTGCTCGCTGAGGCCCCATTCTCGCTTTTTGCCCAACGTTAAAAGCTGCCAGGGCTCTTGTTTTTGCTGCTTAGATTCGGTGCTTTTTGTGTTGTTAATGTGTTGTGTAGTTATCTGAATCTTTGGCACTGTTACAGCTCGGATGGAGACTGCCCAGCTCATGGTGTTTCAGGATATGAATTCCACTTTATAATTACTTGCTGTCTGACAGACCTTTTCATTGGGTCACGTTCAGTTCCTCACCAATTGTTTTTTGAATCTGTGACCTCTGGTCCTCCTGTGAAAGCAGATCCTTTTATTCATTTCTGGTTAGACCTCTAACACTTTGAGCTCTTCTTGTACATCTCCTTTTCCCCCCACCTTACAGTCACAAAACAGAAAATGGGCCCTTTGGTCCATCTCATCCATGCTGACCCAAGATGCCCCATCTAAACTACGTTTGGCCCATGTTCCCTCTAATCCTTCCTGATGCTGCAAAAGTTTTCACATTTTTATCCAGGTGCCACAAGTGAATCTGCTTCCATCATTCCCCACTCACTACTTGAAACCTGATACTTTCAGTCCTTTTGCCTGTTATTGTTATTATATTTCTCTGGTTTCTGCCTCTTCCATCCTGGGGACACATGCACTCTCTATCCCAGCTAGACTCCTCATGATTTCAAAGCTGTGAATAAAGGAGGGTAAAAGGCATTAATTCAGGCAGGTGCAGTGGTCAGCGAGGACATGATGGGCTTGCCTTCTGCGCTGAGCAACTCTGACTACAATGCTGAGGCTGTAGGCATTGTCTCCCTTTCTACCCTCAGGGTTGCAATGAAAAACAACAGCAGCTTCTCCAGTCTGTGCCCGGAGAGGGCTCAGAAAGCTGCAAGCCAAAGACGGAGATGTCATTAACTAAGCACCGCTTTACTGAATAAATCTTTGTTTTCTTTGGATGTAGATCAAGATCGCCTCATGGGCGAAGAGTTCAGTCATCAGAAAGACGGCGCGAGGAGAGGGATAGAGACCGAAACGTCCCTACAGCTTATCGAGTCGGTAACAGCTCAGATATAGGTGCCAGAAAGCGATCAAGGTATGTTTCCCACATGGCAGATCCGTCCATACTGTAATACTGTGGATGCTGAGAATGTAAAGAGAACAATCTTGGAAGTTCTCAGTGGATCAGGCAGCATTCACGTTTGGGGAAGCAATTAACATTTCAGTTCAATGAAACGTCTTTCTGTTCTGATGAAGGGAAATGTATTGGTACATTGCTGGCCATGTCAGTATTTATGGCCTGTCCTTATTCCCCTGAGAAGGTGTTGTCTAGAGAGACCACTTTATCGTTTTATCTGAGAGCATGTCTATTAATAGCATTAGTTGTATCGCCACAATTATGGCAATGCACTCCATTAAGCTACTTGTAAAAGCTTCTAATCTCATTCCCTTCAGATGAGTAAACCTGCTGGTTGTGTTAGCAAGGCACGTGTGAATTTAGCTTGCAAGTGGGGCATGGTGGCACACTGTATAGATGACTGAGTTGGCAGTTCCAAGCTCTGGTGATCAGAGATGCTGGTTTCAATCCAACCAGAGAAGCTGCGGAGATTCAATTTAATATCAGCGATGGTAGCCATAAACTTGCAGGATTGTGTGAACTCACGGGATTGTGTAGAGCTGTGGCTCTATAAGGCGCTGCACTTGGAGTGCTGTGAGCAAATTTGGGCCCCATATCTGAGGAAGGATGTGCTGGCTTTGGAGAGGGTCCAGAGGAGGTTTACAAGAATGATCCCATGGAATGAGTAGGTTATCCTATGATGAGGGTTTGACAGCACTGGGCCTGTACTCACTGGAGTTTAGAAGGTTGAGGGGGGACATCATTGAAACTTATAAAATAATGAAAGGCTTGGATAGAGTGGATGTGGAAAGGATGTTTCCATTGGTGGGAGTCTTGGACCAGAGGTCACAGCCTCAGAATTAAAGGGAGCTCTTTTAGAAAGGAGGTGAGGAGGAACTTTAGTCAGAGGATTAATTAATCTGTGGAACTCATTGCCACAGAGGGCTGTGGAAGCCAAGTCAGTGGATATTTTGATAGACACATTCTTGATTAGAACGTGTGTCAATGGTTATGATGAGAAGGCAGAAAAATGGGATTAGGAGGCAGAGATTAGCCATGATTGAATGGCAGCGTAGACTCAATGGGCCGAATGGCCGATTTCTACTCCTACAATTTGAGAACTTGTGAAACCAATTCACTAATATCCTTTGGAGATGGGGACCTGCCAGCCTTGCTCATTCTTGTATTTTGTGTGCCTCTTGATGTACAGTAACAGGGTGGGCAATTAACTGCCCTCAGAAATGGCCCCGCAAGCCACAGATCAATAACGGTTTGAGATTGACAATACATGATGGCCCTGCCAGTGACACCCACACTAATCAACATGTATTACAAGGATAACCTTTGCTTTTTGCCTTTTAACAACACTGAATTTTTGGAATTAGATTGCAAGGTTTAGCTTAAAAAGCTGAACTTAGTTATAATTGGAGGCGAATAGGCATAATCAGAACTTAAAAGGGGTATTTGTATGCAGCTGGTTTATTGGAATGATAATCATTTACAGCTCAGTTGAATGCATAATACCCATATTTGTGGACATAACCTCTACAGCAACTTAATTTAGTTTATTGTCACGTTTTTTTGTTTCATGCTTGTTTGTTGCCTGCTGGGCAGTGAGCAGAAAGACCACATGATTACAATCAAGCCGTCCACAGTGTACAGATACAGGATAAAGGGAATAATGATTAGTGCAACTCTGAAGATAGACACAAAATGCTGGAGTAACTCAGCGGGACAGGCAGCATCTCTGGAGAGAAGGAATGGGTGACCTTTCGGGTCGAGACCTTTCTTCAGACTGAAGAAGTGCAACTATGGAATCTGAGTGGGTACGGACCCGAAACGTCATCTGTTTATTTTCTCCACAGATGCTGCCTGACCCGCTGAGTTACTCCAGCACTCTGTGAAACGTCACCTATCCATGTTCTCCACAGATGCTGCCTGACCCGCTGAGTTACTCCAGCACTCTGTGAAACGTCACCTATCCATGTTCTCCACAGATGCTGCCTGACCCGCTGAGTTACTCCAGCACTCTGTGAAACGTCACCTATCCATGTTCTCCACAGATGCTGCCTGACCCGCTGAGTTACTCCAGCACTCTGTGAAACGTCACCTATCCATGTTCTCCACAGATGCTGCCTGACCCGCTGAGTTACTCCAGCACTCTGTGAAACGTCACCTATCCATGTTCTCCACAGATGCTGCCTGACCCGCTGAGTTACTCCAGCACTCTGTGAAACGTCACCTATCCATGTTCTCCACAGATGCTGCCTGACCCGCTGAGTTACTCCAGCACTCTGTGAAACGTCACCTATCCATGTTCTCCACAGATGCTGCCTGACCCGCTGAGTTACTCCAGCTTTTTGTGTTTGTGTAGAATCTGTCATAGATACATAGATACATAGAAATTAGGTGCAGGAGTAGGCCATTCGGCCCTTCGAGCCTGCACCGCCATTCAATATGATCATGGCTGATCATCCAACTCAGTATCCCGTACCTGCCTTCTCTCCATACCCTCTGATCCCTTTAGCCACAAGGGCCACATCTAACTCCCTCTTAAATATAGCCAATGAACTGGCTTCAACTACCCTCTGTGGCAGAGAGTTCCAGAGATTCACCACTCTCTGTGTGAAAAAGTTTCTTCTCATCTCGGTCCTAAAGGATTTCCCCCTTATCCTTAAGCTGTGACCCCTTGTCCTGGACTTCCCCAACATCGGGAACAATCTTCCTGCATCTAGCCTGTCCAACCCCATAAGAATTTTGTACGTTTCTATAAGATCCCCTCTCAATCTCCTAAATTCTAGCGAGTATAAGCCAAGTCTATCCAGTCTTTCTTCATATCTCCCTGGACTAACCTGTTCTATTGGGGTGGTAGATTGCAACCTTCATGTGGTCCACCCTGTTTCGACGAATGCAATCAACCCGGCGTGCACAATCAAATAAGATCAAATAGAACAAGTTGTCCTACAACTTTAGGCTGTGCACACCATACGCAAGAAGAAGAAGAAGACCAGTTCTATTCTTAACTCCTAATAGCCCACACAATTATAGATAGACAATAAAGGTTGTTAATGCCTGGTTTGTATGCCAACAAGCGAAAGGATATCGTATCTTAGTGTTCTGTATGTGGCAATAAAACAGGCAACATAATTTTCCTGTAATGGAGTTGAAGCATCAATTTGGATGTTGACTTCAATAAGGTGAATGAGAAAAATAATGGAATTTTCGAGTCAGTACTTGACTTGTACAGTGATCTGGTCAGGTGAAAACCTGTTAAATGTGAAACTTCTAAATCACAGAGACATCGACAAAAGTTGCCAGATTTAGTATATATTCAGCTTTGTGGAAAGAAAGTCGGCTGTGTTTTAATTTAATTTGTTTTAATTGGTAAATTGTGCAGTTATATCTGAACCATGTTTCCAACCAAAGACATCAGGCACAGAAAAATTGTGGGGAGATTAACAACCTGGTCATAGCTTGGAATGAGGCAATGTGGTCGTGGGAAGGGTGGAAGAGTTCAGGAAACATTGGAGATGGGGGCTTCCTATTGGGAGTGATTCTGTTGCTCCTCTCTAGGTGTTACACTGCATCTCCCGTGAAGGATGGCTTTACATGTTATTGATGTAGTAGCCCTCACTGACAAGACTACAAGGCTATGTTGCCTCCCTGCTTCAAGCCCATTGCCATTGTCTGCAATAAGTACTAATTGTAACCACATATATTCATGTTATACATTTCATTGATACTGTTAATGACCCTGTCCCACTGTACGAGGTAATTCAAGAGCTCTCCCGAGTTTAAAAAAAAAATCAAACTCGTGGTAAGCACGTAGAATGTACGTAGCGGGTACGTCTGAGCTCGGGGACGTCTCTTAGTGGCTCCTAACGCTAACGGCAGGTACTCGGGAAATGCGGTAAGCTCGGGAAGACTTGTGAAGATTTTTCAACATGTTGAAAAATGTCCACGAGAGCCCCGAGTACCGACGAGCGGCCATTACGGTAATTCTCCGAGTTCGAATCGGGGCAAACTCGGGAGAACTCTTTGAATGAACTCATACAGTGGGACAGGGCTTTAAGTTTATTCTTTAGTTCCCAAAGTAAAGCATTTCCTTGTGGTGTTTAACAACATGAATATCTGAACAATGCCTTTGCAACCATCACGTTTGATTCAGGAGATGATATAAATGATGGAGTATGAAACATAAAAACATAGACAATAGGTGCAGGAGTAGGCCATTCGGCCCTTTGAGCCAGCACTGCCATTCAATAGGATCATGGCTGATCATCCACAATTAGTACCCCATTCCTGCCTTCTCCCCATATTCTTTGTGCCAATGAAGCCAAATGTGGTTGCTCTATGAGATAATTAAGATATATCAGACCTCTTGAAATTTAAATGTAATATATTTTTCCTATTCTTCATGAGCTAATCTGCTTTGTGTATGAAAAGCCATTTTATTCATCATTTGTGTAAGAGCATAACATTTGTTGTTAAGCTGTCGAATATGGATACAAGTACAACTGCTGATCATCCATATAATCACTTTTCCACCTTACCTATAATGAAGGCTTTGAAGGGATATCTGTAGTTCTTTTGCTTTTATCAATTTAAATTCACATTTGTACTTCCATCACATTCTTTCCAGTTGCCCTCAGATTTATTTCGGAAAGAACTTTATATCTAACTGTCTCTCAATCGCTTCAGCTTAGTGCTTTATACCAGCAATCTAAAAGAAAATCCTTGAACTACTTAAAGAGCAGCATTATCTTCGGTGCTCTGAGTTGCAAAATCCGAATAGCAAATAATGTGACATTTAACACTTAAAAAAACCTGACCACAAATATTTGTACAAAAGAACTGAGAAAAAAGCTGCACGGATATATTTATACAGCAATGTTGTATTGAAACACAACACTGCTCACATTAAGCACTAAGTTGAGATCTGTATTTAAATGGCCTCTTGTAAATCATTTCACAGTTAACATGAGTTCATATGATTGAGATGGCCTTGATGCATTCAGCACTTTTAATCATTTTGGTTTAGAATTAATTCTTCATAAGGTGAGTGTGTTTGGTTATTCCAAAAGGAATGTTGCAGGGAATGAGCTGTGGAGAAAGAAAAGATTTTTAGTTTAGCTTAGAGTTACAGTGCAGAAACAGACTCTTCAAATCACCTGGAGTCATCCTACACACACACTAAGGACAATTTACATTAATACCAGACCAATTGGTCTACAAACCTGCACGTCTTTGGAGTGTGGGAGGAAACCGGAGCACCCGGAGAAAACCCACGCAGGTCACGGGGAGAATGTACAAACTCCGTACAGACAGCACCCGTAGTCAGGATCGAACCCGGGTCACTGGCGCTGGGAGGCAGCAACTCTACCCGCTGTGCCACCCTATGTAAAAATAGTAAAGTTTCAGGTTGAAGACCTCTCAAGAGAGTGGTAATTAATTAAAGATTCATGGGTGCAAATACCGAGACATGGAAGGAGGGAAGGAGGAGGAGCTAATGGCAGGAAGACCCGGCTTAAGGAGTGCGGTCTGTGAAAAGCATAGATGGTAGAAATTAAATGGGGAAGAAAGTCCAATGATTGGTTGCTCTTCTGGATGGGTCATGGGCTCTTCTCTATTGTCCTGCTTGTTGATTTTCATGTTTCCACTGGGTCAGACAGTCAGAGCTCAACTCCACTGTAAACATGTGGGTTAGTGGCTGGTGCTTTGTTGACTGCAGCCAGTGGGGTTTTAGACACTTGCAAAACTCGGTGACACTGGCCAGGAATCTTCATTTAATGTGACTGGGACCATGAGAAAGAACCAGTCGTATTGATGGTACTCAGCCAGGTGCTTCCAACAGCTATCAGACAAACAACCAGTCAAAGTGTGTAGGAAAGAACTGCAGATGCTGGTTTAAATCGAAGATAGACACAAACATAGAAACATAGAAATTAGGTGCAGGAGTAGGCCATTCGGCCCTTCGAGCCTGCACCGCCATTCAATATGATCATGGCTGATCATCCAACTCAGTATCCCGTACCTGCCTTCTCTCCATACCCTCTGATCCCCTTAGCCACAAGGGCCACATCTAACTCCCTCTTAAATATAGCCAATGAACTGGCCTCGACTACCCTCTGTGGCAGAGAGTTCCAGAGATTCACCACTCTCTGTGTGAAAAAAGTTCTTCTCATCTCGGTTTTAAAGGATTTCCCCCTTATCCTTAAGCTGTGACCCCTTGTCCTGGACTTCCCCAACATCGGGAGCAATCTTCCTGCATCTAGCCTGTCCAACCCCTTAAGAATTTTGTAAGTTTCTATAAGATCCCCTCTCAATCTCCTAAATTCTAGAGAGTATAAACCAAGTCTATCCAGTCTTTCTTCATAAGACAGTCCTGACATCCCAGGAATCAGTCTGGTGAACCTTCTCTGCACTCCCTCTATGGCAATAATGTCCTTCCTCAGATTTGGACTGCTGGAGAAACTCAGCAGGACAAGCAGCATATCTGGAGAAAAGGAATGGGTGACGTTTCGGGTCGAGACCCTTCTTCAGACTGATGTCAGGGGAGTGGGCAGGACAGAGACAGTAAGACTGGGATAGAGAGGGAGAGCAAGGGCTACTTGAAGTTAGAGAAGTCAATGTTCATGCCGCTGGGGTGTAAACTGCCCAAGCGAAGTATGAGGTGCTGTTCCTCCAATTTGCGCTGGGCCTCACTCTGACAATGGAGGAGGCCCCGGACAGAAAGATCAGTGTGGGAATGGGAGGGGGAGTTAGTGTTGAGCAACCGGGAGATCAGGTGGGTTTAGGCGGACTTTGCGGAGGTGTTCAGCGAAACGATCGCCGAGCCTGCGCTTGGTCTCGCCGATATACAGGAGTGCACTGGGACCAGTCAATGTGATTTTTGATTTTGCTGCACAAGTAAATATGCTCACATCCTCTTTAAGCAGCAAAATTATGTCTACCCAGGAGAGCACTGGAGCCTTAGTTATACCTCAACTGAAAAGTGGCACAGTGGGGAAGGTACCCAATCCAATCCAATCCAACTTTATTTGTTAAGCACTTTAAGACAACCAATGTTGACCAAAGTGCTGTACAGAAGAACAAACAAGACATCATAAACAGACAACATAACAGAACATAACATAACAGCTCACATAAGGCGCATAAATCACATATGAAATACAACAATAAATCAAAAGACATAAAACATGAGTAAAAATAATAACCATGCAATAAAGCAATCAAAATAAGAAACTAAATCAAGCAAATAAAGTCGACATCTTACTGGGTATCAAAGGCCACGGAGAAGAGATGGGTTTTAAGAAGTGATTTAAAAACAGACAGAGAAGAGGCCTGTTTAATGTGGAGAGGCAGATCGTTCCATAATTTGGGTGCCGACACAGCAAAGGCACGGTCCCCTCTGAGCTTCCGCTTAGTTTTAGGCCCACTCAGGAGCAGCTGATTATCTGACCTGAGAGAGCGGGCGGGTGTATAAGGGTGTAGAAGCTCAGATAGGTAGGGCGGGGCAAGACCATTTAGGGATTTAAAAGCAAATAAAAGAATTTTAAAATGGATCCTAATGAATAGGCAACCAGTGGAGTGAGGCTAAAATGTGCGAAATGTGCTCATGTTTACGTGTGCCAGTTAAAAGACGTACAGCTGCATTCTGTACCATCTGGAGACGGGCGATGGAGGACCCACTAACCCCCACATACAGTGCATTGCAGTAATCCAGC
This sequence comes from Amblyraja radiata, assembly GCF_010909765.2. Lineage (NCBI taxonomy): Eukaryota > Metazoa > Chordata > Chondrichthyes > Rajiformes > Rajidae > Amblyraja > Amblyraja radiata. The sequence continues at coordinate 36,661,651 of NC_045980.1, forward strand.
CGAGTGGTAACAAAGGCGTGGATTACCGTCTCAAAGTGCTGCCTTGACAGAATTGGCTTTATTTTGGCCAGCTGCCTCAAATGGAAAAAGCTTGATTTAACAACAGCCTTGATCTGACTGTCAAATTTAAGCTCAGGGTCCACTTTAACCCCTAGGTTTGTGATGCTTGGTTTGATATACTGGGCCAGGGAGCCCAGATCTACAGGGGGGGCCTAACAATGAATGACCCATGATGAAGCTCTCTGCGTTGGGTCACAAGCCCACAACTTGAACCACAAGAAACTTTAGAATACAAAGCACTCTCTGAACATATTTTAATGATGGTGTGGAAAGTTTGAATGTTCGGGATAAACTTACCAATTAATTCAAAATTATAACTTTTTTATAAACTGTGCAGAAGACTTTATTTCAAAGACACCTTACTCATAAATTTATTTCCTAAATTACATCTTGAAAGGTCTCCATATGAGAAGAAGAAGAAAAAGAGTTCAAAATCTCATCCGAAGTTAAAAGAAAAACCTTTACGTTCGCGTTCGAGGTCTTTATCACCAAAAAAATCCAGCATGAAGTCTTCAACAAGAAGTTCTGCACATTCGACTAGTTTGTCACCAGCAGAAAGCAGAGATTCCAGTCAGGATCATTCAAGGTAATGTCCTTTCATAGTCGTTATGCATAAGCTACATATTCATTTCGCCATATTACTTAAGATATGTTTGTAAGTATCGCAGCTGATGAATGACAAACAATGTACAAAGTAAGCAGGCCTGATGTTCTTTCTGTCACTTGTTAAAGCTCCTGAGGTGGACAGGTAGACCTGTCAGCGCTTCACAGATGGGCTCCTCCTCGTGTTACACTGAAAGCTGACCGTATTCTTCCATCTGCTTGATTAGGATGAAAACTAATTCAGAATTGATTCCCCAATTAATCACATTCACAATTTTAATCATTTCCATGAGATGGGTTTAAATTTTTTTTAATACTTTGAATATTCCTGAGTGATAACTCTCTAGGTGTAAAATAATAAATTGTTTATTAAAAAAAAACAGGAAAAAAGCACAAGAATATGGGCCCTTGGAGTCTGGTGCTATACAGGAGTCCTATTAATGATGTGGTCCATGTCTCTGTTGTACCTGGAGCCTTGCCGTGAAATTGTCTTTTTATCAGGCTGGAAATAGTTTCTATCTTTTTCTGACAAGCTAACATTTAATCTCCATTGTTTATTTAGTATTCTAGCCCTGCATGATTACAAAGTTAATAAAACTGGTTAAAGTTTAGAGGATTTTATATTCAGATACCAAAACGTGGTTATTCTGGTATTTATGTGCATTGGTTGAATTTGGCATCCATTATCACAGTGCTTGGTTTATCCTTTGTTGGCAGTGTCAGCATCTGATCTTGAATTATCTTGTTCGTGAGTCCTTCAAGGACTAATTCTTTGTAATATTATTTGTCTTGTATTAATTGGAATGTTTCTAGCAATGCACAGACTGCTTCAAGGTTAAAGAACATGAGTTTTATTGAACACACAGTGCTTAACAATCCAGAACCGGGGGAGGGGGTCACAGTTTAAGAGTAAGGGTTAAGCCATTTAGAACGAAGATGGGGAAAAGCTTTTTCACCCAGAGAGTTGTGAATCTGTGGAATTCTTTGCAGTGGGGGCCAATTCTCTGGATGCTTTCAAGAGAGATTTAGAGATAGCTCATAAAGATAAAGGAGTCAAGGGATATGGGGAGAAGGTAGGAACGGGGTACTGATTGTAGATGATTACCGTGAATGGCAGTGCAGGCTCGAAGGGCCGAATGACCAACTCCTGCACCTATTGTCTATTATACAAAAATAGTAAGCTCTCGAAATGTTGTTTTTCTCCACATGCCACACCTGGAAAGAAGATTAAAAAGGATGTGAGGGGCAACTTTTTCCACACAGGATGGTGGTGTGTGGATGAAGCTGCCAGAGGAGGTAGTTGAGGCAGGTACTGTAACAAGACATTTGGACAAGTACATGGATAGGAAAGGATTGGTGGGAAAAGCAATTGGGAGTAGCTCGTTGGGCAGGGAAGAGTTGGGCCGTTTCCATGCTGTTCTAACACTGATCTGATTGCACATTCCCATTCATCTCATCCCTCCAACTTTCTATGTTTCCTTCTTTCTAGAGTCTGCCAAATTTTAAATTAAAACAAACTCTATTTCAAAAAACATGTAGTGGCAGCCATCCCTGTGTTCTGACTTCTACCTGAGGAATGACTTTGTCTACTTTACTTGCCAACATTGTTCCTGCCTGGTGTTGTGGCCATTGTGCTAATGAATGATGTGTGAGATGTCGGAGCTTGCCAGGGGTCAGCCATTGGACTGCTCTTTCACGCTCCCAGCTGCCATCCTTCCACCGCAGGTTGGCTCCCGTCTGATCCGAGGGGCCAGTGCTTGTCCTTTCTGAGCCAGGTTAACATGTCCTACTTGCAAAATAGTTTTAAAGACCCTGCTCTGTGCTCCATTCACTTAAAACAATGTTTTAAATTGGAACATTTTAGAAAATCACAGAGCCTGATGGATGGTCCTTTAGCTTGAGCCCACCAAGTCCATACCCCCAGTCAGGTGCCTATCTGTACTAATGCCAGTTCCCATCATATAGTCTGTAGCTTCAGTTCCATGGCACCTCAAGTGGCGGTCTGGGTAGTTCATGAATATTCTGCGAGTCCCTGCTTCCATCAGCCACTTACGCAGTGAGTTCTGAAGCAGTCTGAAGAAGGATGTCGACCCGAAACATCCTCCAAAGATGCTGTCAGACCTGCTGAGTTACTTCAGCTTTTTGTGTCTATGTCATTGTGTCTCCAGATCAAATCACCTGGGTGAAAGTAATCTTCAAATCCCTTTATCCCTCCCTGACCCGAAACCTATGCCCTCTGGTTTTGGATACTTCTGTTATCAAGAAAGGTTTCTTATTGTCTCCCCTAACAATGCTGCTCTTAATTTCTGACCTCTCTCCAGTGTAATCAAGTCCTCCCTTTAGTGCAGTGACCGCTACTGTGTACAATACTCTAGCAGTGAGCCAAACTCATTTATGTTTGAAGTTGCACCATAATCATTCCTCCTGCTCGTATATGCTGTGCTCTGACTAATGAAAGCGGCAGGTAAACTGTATGCTACTTACACCACCTTATCTACCTATTCCACCACTTGATCTACCTGTTCCACTACCTTGTTTAGAGACACAGCACGGTAACAGGCCCTTCGGCCCACCGAGTCCGCACTGACCAGCGATCCCTGCACATTAACACTATCCTACACTAGGGATAGTTTTAACATTGACACCAAGCCAATTAACCTACAAACTTGTACGTCTTTGGAGTGTGGGAGGAAACCAAGGTTCTCGGAGAAAACCTATGCAGGTTACGGGGAGAATGTACAAACTCCGTATAGCCACGCAGCAGTAGCCAGGGTGGAACCCGGGTCTCTGGCGCTGTAAGCAGCAGTGTCAGGCAGCAACTCTACCGCTGTTCCACCGTGCCGCCCCATCTACCTGTTCTACCAGCTAGAGAGAACCTTGGACTTGTTCAGCAAGATCCTCAACTCCCCACGGCCATTAATTGTGTATGTGTCAGTGCTTCCAAACTACATCACCTGGCAGTTATTACAATTAAATTCAATCTGCCATTGCTCTGCCCATCTCATCATTTGATCGATCACAAAGCCTGTTAAAACAAAATTTGGAAAAAAAGGATTTTCGGGGCTAAAATAAAAATCTAAGCACTTGAAAAAAATGTATACAATTCAGAACAATTCACTGTATTTGAATCAACTGAATGAATCAAATAAAGGAGAAAGTGACCCCAATTTACTGTGTGCGTTGAGTGTTTCTTCCCATTGATTTGTTGGGCTCCTGAGAATTGTTCTTGGTGCTCCCCTATTAACAGAGTCCAGTGCAGGCATCCACTGACAGACATTTAACTGGAGTGGATGCAACCCGTGCTCAGGAGACTCATGTTTTCACCCAGTTAATTGGGTTAAAGCTAGCACAGCTGAGCAGCTCTGCCTGTTCTGAAATAGCAAATTGGGTCCATAAAATACAAGTCTAATCTGCTGCTTTGTACTGTCAGAATCTTCATTCTTTGACTCTCCCCAATCGGGTTCAGCACTGTGTCATGCAGTCTGGCCCAGACAATTCTTGTAAAGCCTCGAAATTTAGTTAAAATAGACGCACAATGTTGGGGTAACTCAGCGAGTCAGGAAGCTGCTGTGGGAAATGTGGATAGGGACGTTCTGGGCTGGGACATATTGGGACGGGTCGCCTATCCATGTTCTCCAGAGATGCTGTCTGACCCACTGAATTACTCCAGCACTTTGTGTCTTTTATTTTTGTAAACCAGCATAATTCAGTTCCTTGCCTCTATATTTTGGAATCAAGCTATTCTTTTTCCACTCACTGGAGTACATATTTGCTCCAAATGCTTGGCTGCTTCATCAAATTTGTCCAACCTTGTTCAGTGTTGATTGCAAATGTGACCAACATGTAGTGCACACCCAAATTTGGGTTGCTTATGTAGATTAGAATTTCATAGAACGCCCATAATTAATGTTCAATACTTTGCTAAACGCATCCCTCCATCCTGGCAGAAAACTGAATTTAAAACACAAAAAGCCACTGCACTCAGTGGGTTGGGCAAACTGTGCAGTGAGAAATGGAGTTAGCATTTCATATGGATTACCTTTCATCAAGACATTTTACTCTCCCAGCTTGTACATATCCATCTCTAACATACTCCCACATCATCATTTGACCAGAATCATGAGTCAGGATGTTCATTGAAGAAAATATGACATGTTTTCAGAAACACTGGGATCAAGGAGAGTGATTAGACATCATCTCCTTCTGGAACTGTTGCCTGACATTGTCAGGCATACTTATTTTTACAAAACATGTGGACTTGTTTCCATGTCATTGCAACTCCAATTATCAACTACATTACAGCAAGCAATGAGTGCATTTGATTCCTGATCTCACTCAGAGCTTGTGTACACACATTTCTTGTAACTGGGTTTAACTGTAGAATAAGAGGCACTTTCACAGAGTGCTGGAGTAACTCAGCGGGTCAGGCAGCATCTGTGGAGAACATGGATAGGTGACGTTTCACAGAGTGCTGGAGTAACTCAGCGGGTCAGGCAGCATCTGTGGAGAACATGGATAGGTGACGTTTCACAGAGTGCTGGAGTAACTCAGCGGGTCAGGCAGCATCTGTGGAGAACATGGATAGGTGACGTTTCACAGAGTGCTGGAGTAACTCAGCGGGTCAGGCAGCATCTGTGGAGAACATGGATAGGTGACGTTTCACAGAGTGCTGGAGTAACTCAGCAGGTCAGGCAGCATCTGGAAAACATGGATAGGACCCTTCTTTAGTCTGTTTAGCTGTGTGCCTTGAATAAACCATATAACAATTACAACACGGAAACAGGCCATCTCGGCCCTTCTAGTCCGTGCCGAACACTTATTCTCCCTTAGTCCCATCTACCTGCACTCAGACCATAACCCTCCATTCTTTTCCTGTCCATATACCTATCCAATTTATTTTTAAATGATAAAATCGAACCTCCCTCCACCACTTCCACTGGAAGCTCATTTCACACAGCTACCACTCTCTGAGTAAAGAAGTTCCCCCTCATGTTACCCCTAAACATTTGTCCCTTAATTCTCAAATCAATGTGACCAACCTGTGTCTATTCCATTCTCACTTTCTGCCTGAGTACATCCTTAAACATTCTCAGTTTTCTCTCATACATACTTGCATTTTTTTTCCCAGTTGTTAATTTCAATATTAAATGTAACACTTTTAAGGCTACACTTGATTGGTCTTGGAATTGATTTTGCAGGAACATATTAACCAAGATCAAGTGGAATGTAATTATATTATTGCTGTTACTCACGTGCCCTCATTTCCATGCCCAATCTGCTGCCTGAATAATTTACCAACACCAAGTCAAGTTAGCCTCACCTCAACGGATTTAAAGCAGCTTTTGGGGTGTTTAACAGCTACAAACTGAAGCTGGTGGAGTGGCTACAAATGACAACCATACAAGGCAGTGGTTCTTAACCTTTGTGGCATACCTACGTGCATACGTCAACAACATACAGTATGTGGATATGTTTTTTATGACCCCCGGTAAAACCCCAAATGGTTCCCCGACCCCCAGGTTAAGAACCACTGATATAAGGGATATGTCTTTTTTAATACTATTAGATTGTTGAATCCTAATTTGTCACCAGAAGGATCCATGATCTGCCAGTGATTGCTTTTTCTATTTGCATGTGGAGTGGCCAATTTCACAACCAAAATTTTAACTTGCTCTTAAAATCATTCTGTGAATTTGATTTATCTGAAGAAATTGTAATGTCATTTTAACCAACTACAAGGTTCCTTGAGGAATAAAAAGGATTAATTTGATGCATTGCAAAGCCAATGACATGTAGATAAAATCATATCTCCCAATCCATGTGGTTAATTTGCTTTTTGATAAAATAGTTTTTTGTGTTTCAAGTTATTTTGTTAAGCCAAATGCATTAAACTAGTCCAAAAGGACTAGTCATCATGCTTTGAATGGGAGCTGCTGTTGTAGCTGGATGGCCTTGCTTCAGAATTGTGACATGTTTGAGATGAGCAGATTGTAAGATCTAAAGTGGAAACCAGAAGTGCTCAAAATTACCCCAAAACCCTCACGCACGCGCAAAATAGGAAGTCATGGAATGAATGAAGGAGAGGTACACATGCAGAGGCAGAACAGGAGATGGGGAAAGAGCCGTGAACTTCAGTTGTTGAGGTCAATTGGCTGCACTGGGCCCAGTCAGAAGATAAGGTGGTGTGTGTGTTCCTAGAGATTGCATTCAGCTGCTCTGGAAAAGTGTGGATAGCAAGTAAAGGGACGGACGTTGGAAACTTGGGGCCGGCCTTGAGTCTGTCTCCTCAGCATTGTGTGTCTAGCTCTGTGTGCTGTGGTGTGGTCTCTCAGTCGGCTGAGTTTATCTGTATTCTCTACCACTATTGCATGGTTTGGTTTGGGTGTTGAGACTGTACAAACATTATATATCCAATATGGCTCCTGTATGGTACGTTATTAATAGAAGAGTGGGCCAGCAGCATGCTTCTTATTTTTGCCTTTGTTCCTCCCAACAGCAGACACCTAGCTGTTCCTCTCTGAAGTGGCATTGCTTCATCTGCTGCTGGGAGATGGGGGCTAATGTAGCATTATCTGTGTCAGCAGCATTTAGCTTTTAAAATCCCAAGCTTGCCACCAACCAGTGTTAAACATCAGAGCCCTTGCTTTCCACATGATGAAACATTGTCCCAGGGGTAAACAGCTTTACAGTGGATACTACAAGATAACTGACACACAATATGTGTTGTTGGCAAGGCTGCTTTCCTGAATTAAAATATAAACATTGATAGCCCATATTGTCAAGCGTTTTACACTGGGAAATGAAAATAACTGAATAATAATAATAAGATTATTTATTTTTAAATTGTATTTACACCACACAGGTTTTTTTAGAATTTTCATTACAAAAGAAAAAAAGCTGGAACGTATCGACATAATGTGAAAATCTTGGGGTGTTGGTTAATAGTTCTGACCGGTGGTCCTTGTTTCGTTTAGTTATACAACATAGAGACGGGCCCTTCTGCCCATTGAGTCCCTGCTATCCATGAATCACCTATTCACGCTAGTTCTATGTTATCCTCCCCCTTCATACTAACCTGCAAACCCACACATCTTTGGGATGTGGGAGGAAACCAGAGCACCCACAGGATACCCACGCTGTCACAGGGAGAAGGTGCAAGACTGGATGCACGCAGCTCTACTAGCTGTGTCACTGTGTGTATTGTGTACACTGTGCCCTAATGTGTACACTGTGCTGCCCCTAATGTGTATTGACATTGCTGTTGTAGTCCTACCCCTACCCATGACCAGGATCTCATACATCTCACGCTTGTGTTGGGAATGGGTGCGGTTTTACTGCCTCTGTTCACTTTGAGGTGTCCAACCCTTTGACATGAGTTTGTTCACTTGCTGGCTCCTGCATGATCGCTTGGAGCTGGACATCCCATATGGTAAAGTCGTTAACTGTGCCTTGCTGTTTAGATGTATGATGTACTACTTCTTGCTCTTGAACTGCTGTCTGCAGATACAGGTTATGTCAGTGTCTGAGCACAGGAACAGTATTGTAAGAATAGGGAACTTTTATATTAATTACAAAGATTGGAGCTTCTTTACTTCAACTGTTCAGTGTGATACAACTGTTTAAAAATAATAATATTCATGTGTGAAGTCTTTCCAAAAGTTGCACAGTCCAATAAAGAGGTTGTATCATTCTAAAACTGATGGGAAAGCAAGAAATGGCAACATTCTACACAAGCCAAATTCACTGAGCCAGTCTCAGTACCACATTGGACATAGCCGGTATCCAGTCAGCTTCTACTGCTCACCTGGTGTCAACCAGTCCATTAGTATAACCATTGGATCTGGTGGCATCAAGACATTTTACACAGGGATTGAGAAATTGTAATTTCCTATGTAATGTTGTGACAATAGCCGTTATGTACATGTAGTGGGGACAAAGTGGGGCAGGGGGGCAGAAGATGTCTGTGATGTTCCGGTGACACACTATCCTTGATTCTCTTTATGTGGGAGTGCCATTGTTACAGTAGTTGACCTCTCGGTCATGACTGACCATGGGTGCTGCATCCTGGCAACACAGTAGTTGACCACGTGTTCTATTATCCTTGGATACATAGATCAGTAGATCCATTGATTTTGGGGTCTTCCCTCTGCACCCTGATCTATTGCAAGACACTCAAGTCAGCTTGATGTGACTTAATATGCTGTGCGTGTCACTGGACCTTCCTGATTTCTGCCCACTATGACCACTGTCCCATCTGCTTTCTCACCGGACTCAACTTATCATCCTGTACCCACTGCCAACTGTTCAGGGATAACCTAGAAAGAAAGACTCAGAACTTGGAAAGAGACTGTAGAAGATTGGATGTCAGACATCGACACAGAGATATTGAGGAATGCCAGCCTGTTCAGCACCAAACATAACATGCCATGAGTGAGCCCAGGGAGACCTCATCATTGTGGGAAAAATATCTCTAAAAGCTCAAGAAGCACTCCCAGAAGTTTGACCGTGATGGGTCTTGGGAACAAAGCAGGTCTAGGGCTTGAGAAGTCCCCTGCGCCATTTCTGCCAACTACTATGGTACAGTGGACTGACTCTAAATCTACTGGTCCAACATCAACATCAACCATTTGGGATCATCTTTCCCACACTGGTTGGTGAAGGAGCAGACTGCAGCCAATTTATGTTCACGTCAATTTTAATCAGCAGAGCCAAACCTGTGGTCAAATGAAGCATTTTTGGCATGGTTGCAGCATCAAGATCTATTATCCCCCCCCCCCCCCCCCCCCTATAACATGGATGTGCATCATTACTAAACTGCCTTTTATATTATTTGCCTTGTACGGTCAAAAAAAAAGTTGTGTTAGCTGCAAATTTGCCCCTCGATGTTTTACTAGCCCTGGTAGCCCGACTGAAGGGAATTTTCCAAATAACTCCAATACCCACTAAATTAGGGTCTAAGATCATGTAGCAATCTCTCTGAATGGCCAATATTAAAAAATCCCAGCTCCACTGGCACGGTTCAATGAAACCTGCCAGGTGAATTTAAATTTTTTTCATGTTACAGACCAGTCTGGTCTAAAATACAATGCACAGGACTTGTTAATTTGTGTCATACTTTTGACCCCAGAGATTTGGAAAGGGATATTTGTGGTCTGTTCCTTCATAGTTTCAGCAGCGTGTGTGAGATGTTTGCACTAGTGAGAGTGTAGTTTTGAGCTTAATGTGCTTGGGCAGCTTGCTACACACAGAAGTGGTTCTCATTGCCAGCTTGGAGCATTCCCGTCTTAGGTTGGAAAATGTGAAGCAAATTAATTACACTGGGTTATCTGTTTATACCACTAATTACATATAGAAGTAATTCAGTCTAATTACTTATACTGACTGCAATCCTTGGCACATTTCCAGGTATAGTGAAGTTGACGAAAGCAGCAAGACAGAAAGAGAGCAAAACACAAAGCGCTGGCGGTACTCAGCGGGTCAAGCAGCTTCTGTGGAGGGGATAGTCACGTCTGAAGAAGGGACCCAACACAAAATGTCTGTCCCTCTCCCTCCACAGAAGCTGTCTGACCCGCTGGGTTGCTCCAACACTTTGTGTTTTGCTCAAGATTCCAACATTTGCAGTTCCTTGTGTCCACACAGAAGAAGAACCATGTTGCTTAGGTGCAGGGCAAGGTTTGACCAGATGGAAGAATGCAGTGTCTTCCCACAAGCTGAAGATAGACACAAAGCTGGAGTAACTCAGCGGGTCAGACTGCATCTCTGGAGAGAAGGAATAGGTGCCCTCCCCACAGGCTCTTTGGATAAGAATAGTTGGACACCATACATTACCTTAGTGTCAAAGTGATAGACACTTGATCAGAATGAAACCCTGGAAGAATTCCGTTTATATAGTTGTGGAGTGTGGGGAATGGCATTGTCTGAGCCAGCATGCACAGTTCCCAGTTGATAGTGGCGATGATGTGTTTTGGTGTCCTTGATCCACCCTGGTTCTTTCAGATATTTCACTGTATCATACCGTGATATTAACAGCAGCATTGTGTAGGAAAGTAACAGCAGATGTGTCTTCCCACAAGCTGAAGATAGACACTAAAAGCTGGAGTAACTCAGCGGGACAGGCAGCATCTCTGGAGAGAAGGAATGGGTGACGTTTTTGGGGACGAGATCCTTCTTACCCGAAACGTCACCCATTCCTTCTCTCCAGTGTCCCGCTGAGTTGATAGCAGCATTGTTTGATGTGCAATCCTGAAGCGAAATTTCAAGCTTGCTTTGCTCCTCAGATGATGCGTGCCTAGTAGCATTGAGCCTGGTGCTGCGGGTGACTAGTGTTTCCCAGTGCAGGCAGACTGTCACTGACAGCCAGGTGACTAGCACATGTTGCTGACTGGTGGTGGGCAACGGTGGAGAAGCTAATTGACGGTTTCCATATAGGCCTTTCTGTTAGAACACTTTCATTGGGTTGGGCTACCTTTCCCCATTTACCTAACGGCACTCGAGTTAGATTTAGCTCCTTGGGCCAACGGAATCAAGGGATATGGGGAGAAAGCAGGAACGGGTAATGATTCTGGATGATCAGCCATGATCATATCGAATGGCAGTGCTGGCTCGAAGGGCAGAATGGCCTACTCCACCTATTTTCTATGTTTACCCGCCAATATCATCAAAAAATTGTGCAGAAATGATAAAACTTAGTTTTCTCCATCATTAATACAGTACTTGATTTGCATTAATACAGTATTTGTATTAATTAACAAGTATTGCTAATTAATACTTAGTTCAGCATGACTCCTGTTCAACAACAATTCCCAAGTCTTCCCTTCCCTTTGAAGGAGAATGTTGTAAGAGCTTTGTTTACCCCGTACTATCCTTTACCAGCCGCCTGCCCCCACACTAGAAGGTGAGGGAAGAGAAAGCTGTATTGATTTCCCACCCATCACAAGGGTCAGATTCTAACTCTAGTTCAGTCCAAGAACAATGCTTGCATTTTACTTTCCCAATGACAAAGATCAGTTCCCTGAATTGAGATGACTTCTGCGTCCATTGCTGATGGTACATATATTAGAAAAGAGCAGCACAAAGCGCATCTCTTGACGTGGTGGAAGTTACAATGCCCTTCAGCTGAAAACGGTGACCCTCCACTTACAATATTCCCATTATTCAGGGATGTTTGACTTTGCAGAATCAAAGCTGCCTCCATACCAGCGTAAACAGCTGCAGTGGAAAATTCTTTTTATCTTTCACCCATTCATTGAGTGACTATTCATTTAATTTACATTTTATGAAAAGATAATTAGTAGCCAGGCCACCTCACAGATCTATGTTTGTAGCTGGAGTCCCGGTTTGAGACTGGAAACTTTGTCGCACTCATGTTTTGAATCATCGAATTCATTACACTTGAGGAATGGCGATGTAGAACTCTAGTGAGGTTGACGGAGACCAGACCTTTCCTGAACTCTCTTGATGCTGCCCAAATGATTCAAGTTTATCCATTCCCTCATCCCAAATGAAGGGTAGCCTTTTACAGTCATTATCTATTCTGAGCGCTGCTGGAATTCTGAAAAAGCACTTTAAGTGTTGCTGCCTCAGTAATGGAGGGGAGTATTGAAGCGATAAAGTGCACCTACCTACCAGATCTCAAGCCCAAAACCAAGTGTTGAAGATGGCACATTCAGCACCACACGGGACTCGCTTTGAAAGGAGTCTTTTTAGGTCACAATTTGTTTGTTCATGGAGGATAATGAAATAAATAAATAAGTTAGCCTACCTCTGGTAGAGTCTCAATTATTTTGTTAATTGCTTATCCTCCGGCTACACCTTGCCCCCTTCCTCCTTTGTCCCCCTGATCTGGGAGTATGGGCTTGTGCTTTTTCATAAACAAAATTAAAACCAGTAATTAATGAGCTGATTTCAGCTGCATTGCCACCAGATCCTTAGTTTGCAAACAACTAAGGTATGTTGCAGGGCAGAATTAGGATGTAAAGGTTGGGAGGGCCAGTTGGCCGTGATATCTGATTGTAAAGGGACATTGTCCCTGTGTTTTTGCTTCCCCCTCTATCCGACTGGGCTTGTTCATTGGTATGTGAAGGATAACTTCATTTGAAGAATGGAGAAGACCTTGCCAAAGGTACGTCACTAACTTTCCTGATAACAGACGTGATTAGTAATTAGTCGACTCAAAGTTAGTGGGGCTTGGAAAAAGCTGAGGAGGTGTCACGCAGGGTGTGCAGCAGCAGCAGCAGAACTTTACCCTACAACAGCCTTGGATAATAAACGGTTCAAATGAAATAGTGTTGATTTAAAATTTAAACAGGCTTGACCAGCTAAATATGTGTGTTGTCCTTAATCCAAGTTGCATTAAAAAATAGATTGAATTATGATTGTCTCACAGTAAGATGAATATATTTTAAAATATTTTCCCCATACTGAAAGAATGTTAGGCCACATGTTATGTTTTTTCCCTCATGTAGTAATGTAGCCGTTTTTCTAAGTTACATCTTTTAGGCCGCTCAAACCTATCATTGCCTCTTATCATTGTGTTTCCGTATAGCAATTCAGTTTAGTTATGCAGCTAATGAATAGTTTAATTTTAGAGTTTTTGGTTCCATTTAGTTTTTTTCAATTAATGAACTAAAGAATTGATTCTAAAGTGTTGTTTTTTTTTTTTTGTAATCAACTAATGACTTTACCCAAAGCTAGCAAAGTATAACTACCCAATTTGTCTTTTACTCCAGGCCAAGTAGTTTCAATTACAAGTATATAATCAGGCAAAGCCGCCGTGCTTGGCTGGCAAGTTAAAGTTGCCGATGTTCTAAAAGTGGTTTTGCTGACACTATCACGGCAGTACATTGTATAAGTGTGAATAGCAAGTAGCCAGCAAAATGACCCGTTGTAACAGCATGAGAACAAAGCACAGATTGTGAACTCAACTCAAATTGACCTGTTCCCTTAAGTTTCACAACAGCTTTTATCTGTGATGCATTCCTGTGCTGCTTGTAACATTGATATTTTTAGTTTCCTTGCCATTACTTGGCTAACATGGTAGAGCTGACCGTTTATAGTTCATAGATATGTAAGAAATAACAAGATGGGATTAAAGATATTGAACAATGTTTGGATGTAACGGCAATGCAGAATTTATGTTGTAGATTCTTGCTACAAATGCATTAAACATATTGCATGTAAGTGATAATAGTGCCAATAGACCATAATTTTGTCTCATCTGTAGGGGTGGCTCACAGGAAAAGGATGAAACAGTATCGGCAGAACTTCTAACAGTGCAGAGTAAAATAACTCAGGTATGAAATGTAATAGTAACTATTGTGGCAGATATTTTTGGTATGAATGACTGCGAGCAAGCCTGCCCGGTATTGCTCATCTGTCGCTGGTGTTGTGGACTGCACTCCTTATCCTCACCTTTGTCTAGGTTTGGGTGGATTACTCTCAGTGAAAGGCTTTCCAATCAGATCAGATATACTGCACAAAAATAAAATTGGTTCCAACTCCAGTACAATCCAGCAGAGCAAAGGGGAAGATACAGAGTATAGTTCTCGGCAGTCTTTATAAGGACTATTTATTTATATCTGGAAGTGTAAAGGTTAAAGGTGAGGTGTACATTTAGTGGGAAGCACTGCAGTCCTTGCCTGATGATTATGATCACATTATGATAAATATCAGAAATATACAAGAAGGGATATTGAAATTCTGTCGAGCATTGTACCTGCAAACTACATTGTGGCTCCATCAGCCATGGAAGGGTTGCATTTCCTACATGGCCACAGTGTCACTACCTCAAAAGTATTTCAATGTCTTTGGACGGTTTGCTTTAGGTATAGCTTCATTATTCTCACCTTTACCAAGGTCCAGTGAAAAGCTTTGTTTTACTTGTTATCCAGACAGATCAGACATAGATACAATCAGGTCAACTAGAACTGATTTCAAAGGGTAGAGCAAAGGGGAAGATACAGAGTGCAGAATATAGTTCTCAGCATTGTCGCGCTTCAGTTCCACAGACAAAGTCCAATGTCCGCAATGGGTTAGAGGTGAATCGGACAGTACCCTAGCTTATAGAAGGATCGTTCAGAAGCCTGAAATCAGAGGAGTCTGATGGTGCGCGCTCTCAAGCTTCTGTACCTTCTGCCGGACAGGAGCAGGGAGAAGAAGGAATGACCGGGGTGGGACAAGTCTTTGACTGAGGAAGTGTGAAGTGTAGATGGAGTCAATGATGGGGAGTGTGGTCAGTGTGATGAACTGGGCTACATCCACAAGTCTCTGCAATTTCTTGTGGTCTTGGGTAGAGCTGCTGCCAAGCCAAGCTGCGATGCATCGTGACACTGGGGAATAAAGCAATGCACAACATTAATTGTTCTTCTTTTCCTGTCATGTAGGATCTCATGGCCAAAGTGAGAGCAATGTTGGCTGCGTCAAAAGATGTATAAATTGAAAATTTTTGGAGGAAAAAAGTACCAGTGGGCACAGCATCAGCGCGAGGATCCTCAGTGGCTTCACAAGAAACGCGAGCTGCCTTGTTGCAACAACTAATTTATTTAGACAATTTGGGCAGCATTCCACTTTGGCATAAACTTTTGTACGGCTCCTTTTGATAAGTACAGTTTGAACCAAGATCTTAAATCTGTTCTGTTGGTGTTTTGCAATTTCCTCTCCTGTTCTTGAACACAACAAAATATGCTTCTAGGGTATCTGAGTACCACCACGTCTGAAAATTTGTGGCTGCCCTTTGAGCATTAAATCTCGCTGCCTATAATCACTTGTGACAACCAGACAGGAGCTTGGATTATCCTTCTGTGAAGGAGTTCTACTATTTGATTTCTCAAAGATGAGGTAACATCCCATTTTGTAAATTGAAGGAGTTCTCTTGACGGCGGTCTTGGATAACGGCTGGTTGGTTAGTGGGGTTTATCCTTGGAGCGCTGTGTGCATATGAGTCTAGGAAGATGCATGGTTGTGCAGCAAAACACACCCTCAGCGTTGCACACCATGTCCTGCGTACCGGCCACTTGCAGAAGTATTTGCATTGATTTAAATCGCTACTAACAAATTTACTTTGATTTCATACCCAGAAAAACTATGTGAGTGGACTGTGGTAACACTTTAAACTACAGATGCAAACTATTGAAATATTAAAGATAATTTATTTGTTTAGAATGGTTAAAGACTTTTGTTTGTGGGAAAAATGGAGTGAAAATACTTGAGTATTTCATCAACTCTGAAGGTTCATTTACAAGTCGCAGTTCAGTTCATTCTCTGTGTTTGGGATTGGCTTTCCCGACAAATTCACACTTTATCTCATGGTCCTGCCATTTTGATGTCCCTGCAATGCGTGCGGTTGCAATGATGTCAGCTGACACTGTGGGTTTGGGGAGAACATTACGATTTCTGACTAACTGGTTAAAATGGTCGCATATCTAAACAAGCCAAAGTAGGCTACTCACTCTCACACAAAACCAATTATCACTCCAATAATACCAATAATTGGCCTGAAGAAGGGTGTCAACCCGAAACATCACCCATTCCTTCTCTCCAGAGATCCTGCCTGTCCCGCTAAGTTACTCCAGCATCTTGTGTCTATCTTCAATTATTACTCCAGCTTATTTTAACACTGCTGACTATTAGCCATTGTTTTAATAAAAGTGTGGAGTAACTCAGTGTATCAGGCAGCATCTCTGTGGACATGGATAGGTAGTGTTTCAGGTTGGGTCCCTACTTTAACCTACTCTTATATCCCAACCCGAAAAGTCCTTGCCCATGTTCTCCACAGATGCTGCCTGACCCGCTGAGTTACTCCAGCACTCTGTGAAACATCACCTATCCATGTTCTCCACAGATGCTACCTGACCCACTGAGTTACTCCAGCACTCTGTGAAACGTCACCTACCCATGTTCTCTACAGATACTGCCTGACCCGCTGAGTTAGAACATGGATAGGTGGCGTTTCACAGTGCTGGAGTAACAGAAAGTATTACTAGCTACTTTCTAGAAATGGCTAGATGATTGCTATGTTGATGTTATGTTTTTGACAACTTGTCTGTGGAAGATTAAAGGACAAATTCCCATTTCAGTTGCAGCAGGTGATCAGGGACATTTGAAACCCAGAGGTAAGAGAAACTAACGTTTTATGCCTTTTTATACTTGTGCGTGGAAACCCTGACAAGAGCAGATCTTCAGTTGTTTTTACTGCCAGTATTCCCTAGACAACCCTAGTGCATTATTAAACAAGCATCTCAAAGCAATGTCCTGACTGGCATCTCCACACATTGGTCTATGTGGTCCATGAGTAGACTACAGGCAGGCTCCCACAGCAATACACTGACTGGTAGCTGGTCTAGTCGAGTTTTCATCCCCTTGCCATGATGTAAATGAGTAGATCCCATTACAGTTTGATCACCACTCCTGCAGGCGTCATGGTCGTGACAATTTGGGGAGGGGGGGAACCAGCTGTCCAAAGTAGGACATGTACTTCAAACAACAACCCTTTTCTGACTTGAGAATGTGCTAACTTACGCCTGTAGTCCACGAGTCCTGTTTGTTGAACAGTGGAGCAAGGTGAGCAGGGGCTGATTTGTCAGTAACTTGATAAATCGTTTACCGATGTTAGATTCCACAAAGGTCCCATTGCTATATTTCAGTCTAATTTTTGTTGGGGTTATAATTCTGAATAAAGGGCATTTCATTATTCAGGAGAGAGGAGAACAAACCCGTTCAAGGTGATGACCTGGATTCAGGTGTTTCTGCTGCCCTGGCACAGTGACACAGCAATTCAGGCTGTTGTATCAACGCTCAGGTGCTGTGGATTAAATCCTGCGACCATGCCAACTTCCACCGACCAGGTGCTCCAGTTTCCAAAGACCCAGCAGGTCAAGCAGTGTCCGTAAAGGAGACCGAATGGTTGACATGAGAGGTTGAGGCACTGCGTGCGGCCTTTTGTCTCCACAGACCTGCAGAACTGATTTTTGTTTTGTACCTGATTCCAGCATCTGCAGTCTCAAAGTCTCCACAGAAATGCTGGTAGGTTAACTGGCAACTATAGATGACCCCTAGTGTAGTTGAAGGGCAGAGGGAGAAATTAGTGGGCATGTGTGAGAGAGGCTAAAGGCCCTGTCCCACTTAGGAAACCTGAACGGAAACCTCTGGAGACTTTGCGCCCCACCCAAGGTTTCCGTGCGGTTCCCGGAGGTTTTTGTTAGTCTCCCTACCTGCTTCCACTACCTGCAACCTCCGGGAACTGCACGGAAACCTTGGGTGGGGTGCAAAGTCTCCAGAGGTTTCCGTTCAGGTTTCCTAAGTGGGACAGGGGCATAAAAAGGGCCTGTCCCATGTGGTGATTTTTTCGGCGACTGCCGGCTTCATATCGGTGTCGCCAAAAGATTTTGAACATTTCAAAATCCAGCGGCGACAAAAAAATGTAGCGACATTTGGAAAAACACCGCGCGTCAAACGTCATCACGCCGCGAATGTTTTGGTGACCTGATACGTCAGTCAATGATGCTGGCAGTCGCCGAAAATATCGCCAAGTGGGACAGGCCCTTAAGTTTCAGGAAAACATGGAAGTGAGAACAAGACTTGCGGGATTGGTCTCTGGAGCTGGCGTGGACCTGATGGGCTGAACAGACTTCTTGTGCCATTGTAACATTTCAGCTAAATGTCAGGTATTGAATAAGGTTCCAAAGCAGAATCACTCTGCCAGGAATGCAGACAGCATACAAATGGTCACAGTCTCTGGCTTTTTTAACTTGAGATAAAAGTGCCTTCCAATGATGAAGACTTGTAGAAGAGGTGAGTTAACCAATCTTCAGTTCAAATTTCAATGCAATTTGAGCAAATACCAAGGCAATTCAATCTGCATGGGTGACGGCAATGAAAATGAGTTTCAGTAACAGATGAATCATCTTAAAAAGTAAAGGATTTAGTTTCTAAATCTGCAACCTAAGATTTGTACATTCATTTACATGATTGTTCCAGTAAAATTACATTTATGGTTATTAATTACTGAAATATTTCAATGCTATTTGTAGAAGTATATTGTTTGCTGCATCTACACTAGTATTGGGAATCAATACCTGTTGTCCATCATCATTAAACTCATGCAACCAGTGAAGTATAATTCCCTTCATCTGCTTCTATTTCTTATTTGAAAATAAAGTTCCTGTAAGTGAACATGTCTCTGTGGGGATGCTTATTCTTTCAGCCAGTTTAAGGTTCATGTACATTTCTTTTATATTGTGTAAGGAAAAATAGATAGCTATTTCCTATTAATGAGATGCATTGTTTAGTTTAGTTTAGAGATACAGCGCGGAAACAGGTCCTATGCCCACCAAGACCACACTGACCAGCTGACTACAGATGCCGTCTGTACGGAGTTTGTATGTTCTCCCTGTGACCGCGTGGGTTTCCTCCCGCACTCCAAAGACGTGCAGCTTTTGTAGGTTAATTGGCTTCTGAAAAGGGCCTGTTTCCGCGCTGTATCTCTAAACTAAACTAAATGTCACACCTCTATTCCCGGACTGAAAGAGAGAAGATGGCATCTCTATTTAGTTTTTTGAAAATGCTGGAATTCTTTATTCAGGAAATGAAAGCATAGTTCCTAAAAAAGCATTAACATTGCAGGTCGAGTCAGAAGATAGACACAAAAAGCTGGAGTAACTCAGCGGAACAGGCAGTGTCTCTGGAGAGAAGGAATGGGTGACGTTTCGGGTTGAGATCCTTCTTCAGTCTGAATCATAATCATATTTTATTAGCCAAGTATGTTTTGCAACATACGAGGAATTTGATTTGCCATCCAGTCACCCATTCCTTCTCCCCAGAGATGCAGCCCGTCCCGCTGAGTTACTACAGCATTTTGTGTCTTCCTTCGATTTAAAATAGTATCTGCAGTTCTTTCCTATGCAGGCAGAGTCAGCATTATTTAACAAAGTGGTGTTCAGCACACATTTGGAGTTCTTTAAGGACACCACATGCAGAATGGGTAAGGGATGTTGGGTGCTTTGTTGGGTTATGGCTCATGATGAAGGTAAACACAAATGCTGGAGAAACTCAGCGGGTGAGGCAGCATCTATGGAGCAAAGGAATAGGTGACGTTTCGGGTCGAGACCTTTCTTCTTTATCTCCTTGATGTCTGTTGTGGGTCACTGTGCCTTCACGGTTTGTGTCACCAATGGTTTTGATGCCATTTTCACCAGTCCCAGCTTTAGCTGTCCATAAAGGCCTCAGTCTGGACGGTCCCGCGAACTGTCCCCTCTCCACCAGATGAAGGGACCTAGGTGAAATAAGTTGAAAGGTTATGAGGGATGTAATCTGCAAATGGATTTGAGCGGCTGAAACAAAATACACAGAAAGTTGGCAGGTGACAGCAAATAGGTTGACCACTGTGGTGGAACAGTAGAAAATCATGACATTCAAAATGTGTGAAATGATAATATCCTGGTGTTTGGGAGATCTAGGTGTCCATGCAGTCAGAGTATGGAGTAGTCAAGAAAATAGAAAGCTAGATCTCATAGCATGGAGACTGGAGTAGATGTGATCATGCTCTGGTGAAGGCACTCCTGGAGTCCAGGGCACACATTAAGGTCATAAGCTCAGGTCGTTATTTAAAGATATCAGGCAGTGAAGTTTCACTCTTGTTTCTGAGCTGATATATTAGTGGATTTACACTTTCGAGATACAGCATGTTAACAGGCCCTTCGGCCCACCGAGTCCACGCTGACCAGCGAACGCCCGGCACACCAACACTATCCTACACACACACACACACACACACACACTAGGAACAATTTACAGAAGCCAATTAACCTTCAAAAGCTGCACGTCTTTGGAATGTGGGAGGAAACCCATGCGGTCACAGGGAGAACATACAAACTCCTTACAGACGGCATATGTAGTCAGGATCGAAACAGAGTCTCTGGCGCTGTAAGGCAGCAACTCTACCACTGTGCATCATCTGAGGACCTAAACTTACAAGTGACCACAGTGCGGTCAGACTTTGTACTACTTGCTTGCTTTCAGATTTTGTCGAGCAAAAGATAGAAGTAGGAGTGAACTGCAGATGCTGGTTTATACTGAAGTGCTGGAGCAACTCAGCAAGTCAGGCAGCATCTGTGGAGAGAAGGAACAGGTGAGCCCTTCTGGTAGTTGGTAGTTTACTCCTAGCAGTGGCAGGCTCCTTGGCTCACTACAGAAGATTTACTTAACTGAATTTAGTCGAGTACCTGTTTAACTGCCTAAATATGGTTTTGTAGCTGCTAATCTGTAGATGTGTGTGTCTAGCTGAGCTGTTCTTGCAGTGTTGATGCTGCTTTACTGACTAGTCTGAACCATGTGAGGTAGAAGGCAGCGGAGGGACTAACAAAGCTGAAATGCTATAAATTACTTCATCTTGTTGAACTGTGAATGTTGTTGAGGTCAGTGAATAAACTGGGTTATTAGATTTTGAAATGGTTTTTATTAATGGCTCAGTGGTTTGGTTTCTTTCCACAGATATATCAGATTAATGCCTCTAATCAAGTGGAGACATATTAGTGTCGAGGAAGGAAGTGCAGGCTCACCAGTCTGTAGAAGGGTCTCGACCCAAAATGTCACCCATTCCTTCTCTCCAGAGATGCTGCCTGTCCAGTTGAGTTACTCCAGCAATTTTGTGTCTTATCTTCAAAGACATACAAGTTCTGGTCATTGATCAGTGGTCCTTGTGGAACAGGAGTTACCAGAATCTCCAACTTGCCTGCAGTAAGCAGGGAACCTGTCTTAAATAGGTGACGTTTCACAGAGTGCTGGAGTAACTCAGCGGGTCAGGCAGCATCTGTGGAGAACATGGATAGGCGACATCTTCAGACTGATCTGGTGAAGTCCACACGTTATAGGAGCAGAATTAGGCCATTCGGCCCATTGAGTCTACTCCGCCATTCAATCATGTCTGATCTATCTCTCCCTCCTAACCCCATTCCCCATGCCTTCTCCCCACAACCCTTGGCACTCGTTCTAATCAAGAATTTGTCTATCTCTGCCGTTATTAATATCCAGTGAGTTGGCTTGTTGTACAAAGCCATTATAGACGCAGGACTGTATTCTTCTTCCATGTCATTAACCACGGGTGGAATGGCTTCATTCCCATGTTATTTTACAGCATATTATAGCTGTGGATTAATGCTTTCTGAATTGCTACTTTTGTCCTTCAGATTGGTAGTAAATTTCCTTCTTCTCCACAATGAGTAATTGACCTTGCATCAGTTGCAACTAGAACGCTGTATAATCAAGCTGTCTTGCACAGCATTTCCATCGCTTAAAAACTGATACGGCTCTGCGATTACCTTCTGTGGTCCTCAGTCACCCAGCCCAGCAGCTGCCTGCAACACCGTACACTACTACAGTCCTGGGCCAAGATAGGACGGGCCAGCGGAGAAGCAGCTGTTGGCAGTCACAGCTGGATGTTGGCATCAAAACTCCAAGTCCCGACATTGGAATCTGGAGTTCTCCTCCCACCACACAAGGGATGCTTGAGGCTCTTCATCTCCATGTATATCCCAGTGGAGCCCTGGAGCAAGCGGGCGCTTGTTGACTTTGCCCTGACTGAGGCTGCTGCCAAGAGCCCAGTTTATTGGGAAGGGTAATTAAAATGTTTGGCATTTGGCTTCAATAATTGTGTCTAGGCCACGTTAGTTTGAAGATTCCATTTGGTCAGGCTGGAGTCCTAATTTGCTTGATTATACAGCGTTCTAGTTGCTACTGATACAAGGTCAATTACTCATTGTGGAGAAGAAGGAAATTTACTACCAATCTGAAGGACAAAAGTAGCAATTCAGATAGCATTAATCCACTCAGCTATAATATGCTGTAAAATAACATGGGAATGAAGCCATTCCACACCGTGGTTAATGACATGGAAGAAGAATACAGTCCTGCGTCTATAATGGCTTTGTACAACAAGCAAACTCACTGGATATTTCTACGGCAGAGATAGACAAATTCTTGATTAGAAAGAGTGGGGGAGAGATAGATCAGCCATGATTGAATGGCGGAGTAGACTCAATGGGCCGAATGACCTAATTCTGCTCGTATAACTTGTGGACTTCACCAGATCAGTCTGAAGATGTCGCCTATCCATGTTCTCAGATGCTGCCTGACCCGCTGAGTTACTCCAGCACTCTGTATATTTTTGTAAACCAGCATAGAAACATAGAAATTAGGTGCAGGAGTAGGCCATTCGGCATTTCAAGCCTGCACCGCCATTCAATATGATCATGGCTGATCATCCAACTCAGTATCCCGTACCTGCCTTCTCTCCATACCCTCTGATCCCCTTAGCCACAAGGGCCACATCTAACTCCCTCTTAAATATAGCCAATGAACTGTGGCCTCAACTACCTTCTGTGGCAGAGAGTTCCAGAGATTCACCACTCTGTGTGAAAAAAGTTTTTCTCATCTCGGTTTTAAAGGATTTCCCCCTTATCCTTAAACTGTGACCCCTTGTCCTGGACTTCCCCAACATCGGGAGCAATCTTCCTGCATCAACCTGTCCAACCCCTTAAGAATTTTGTAAGTTTCTATAAGGTCCCCCCTCAATCTCCTAAATTCTAGAGAGTATAAACCAAGTTATCCAGTCTTTCTTCATAAGACAGTCCTGACATCCCAGGAATCAGTCTGGTGAACCTAATTCTACAATTCTTTGTATCCAATGAATGAAAACAAATTGATTTACCTTCCTTGTGGCAGCTTTCTGCAGATTAATTGATGGACCTCTGGTACACGGTTAATTATTTGCATTTAAACCTTTGTAATCAACTGTGGATGAAAGATCAAAAGCAGCAGAATTCTGTACGGGTGGAATTTCTGCCCTCAATATCCCAAGGTAGCTTTCAAACCCATTGGAAACAATTATTCTTGGGCTGCCTAATAGCGAATGTCTAATGTCGATATCAGCTTTGTTGAGGTCACGTTGCTAAATCCCAACACAATCGCGTCAGGACCTCTAATTGAAAAGGCGTTGCGGAGGTTTAAACTGTGGCAATCCCTCTGCACTTAATATTTAAGAAGGAACTGCAGATGCTGGAAAATCGAAAGTAGACAAAAACGCTGGAGAAACTCAGCCCGGAAGGGTCTCGACCCGAAACGTTGCCTATTCCTTCGGGCTCCATAGATGCTGCCTCACCCGCTGAGTTTCTCCAGCATTTTTGTCATCAGTCTGAAGAAGGGTCTCGACCCGAAACGTCACCTATTTCCTTCCCTCCACAGATGCTGCCTCACCCGCTGAGTTTCTCCAGCATTTTTGTCTACCTCTGTACTTAATAGTGTGATTGTTAGTAACCAGGGCCCTGACAGTGTGTGTACACACACAGCAGTAATTGATCCAATGGATAAAAATAGATTTAGCTGCACTTAATTTATCTGTCCCTACAAAATACTTTCCTCTGTGTACGACAACCATCACTTTAAAATAAATGGGGGAGAAATGTTGATCTCACTGTTCTTAAGAACGTGAAGGAAAAATCTTCACAGCAGGAGTGAACATTTGTGAACAATAACAATTTGCTACAATAAAAGAGACAGGGACATCGTTCTATCAATGATATATCCTTGTTTGCTTCACTGAAAAACATTGCAATGCAAGGCTGGGAACCAAGACTTACTGCAGCACCTTTAGCAGTTTGTGTAAGAAGCAACTGCAGATGCTGGTTTAAGCCGAAGATAGACACAAAAAGCTGGAGTAACTCAGCGCGTGGGACAGGCAGCATCTCCGGAGAGAAGGAATGGGTGGCATTTCGGGTCGAGGTCCTTCTTCACACCCACCACCCCAAACACCACCTATTCCTTCTCTCCACAGATGCTGCCTGTCCCGCTGAGCTACTCCAGCTTCTTCTGTCTGCCTTTGGCAGTTTATTCTCTTATGAATGACTATGGTGAGACACAGCTTCAATGGGGGGGGGGGGGAATCTTGCCTTTGCTTGAAGGTGCATGGACTCAGACCAACACAAAATAAAATTATACATGAATTCTAAAAGATAATACAAAGAAGCAAGATATTAGTGCAAAAATATAATTGGAAAAATAACCGAGTTGCACAGTTGACAAGGCTACAGAGTATTAGGGTCACATTACCTTAATTGAAGAAGTAACCAAAGAGGGCAAAGCCATGGACATAGTCTGTATCATCAGTAAGGCATTTGATAAGGTTCCACATGGTACGCTGCTCTTGAAGGTGGGATAGCAGACTGGATGGAGAATTGGCTTCATGGAAGGAAGCAGAGGTGATGGTGGATGGAAGGTTGTGTTTTCAGACTGGAGGCCTGTGACTAGTGGTGTAGGTCGCGGATCTGAGCCAGGCACATCGCAGTTTGTGGTTCATATCAATGATTTGAATGAGAATATAGAGAGCATGATTAGTAAGTTTGCAGATGACCATGAAGCAGGGGACCCCAACCTTGTTCATCCCGTTTACCCCTGGCAACTTTAATAGCACGTGACAATGTTATTTCACATTGACGTACAACTAATGATGAACAGAACCAAACACAGTCAGTCGTTGAGAACTAATATGTACAAATCCACAATCTACAAATTGACCCCCTGGGGATAAATTCACCCCCGGTTGGGAATCCTTGATCTAAAGTATCACGGGTAGGGAAGATGGTTGTGGAAAATTGCAGCAGAATCTTGTGTCAGTTGGGCAAGTGGTTAATAGGGTTTAAATGCAGGTCCTGCAAGTGTGAGGTGTTGCATTTTGGAAGACAAACTAGGGCAGGACCTTAAGTGAATGGCAGGGCCCTGGGGAGTGTTGTAGAGCAGAGGGATTTAGGAGTGCTGGTGCATAGTTCCTTGAAAGCGGCATCACAGGTTGGGTAGGTTGGTCACGATGGCCTTGGGCACCTTGGTCTTCATCAGGCGGGCTACAGAGTATATGGTGTGTTACAGTCGTACAATACATTGGTGAGACCACATGTGGAGTTTAGTTTTGTTCACCCTGCTCTAGGAAGGATGAGGAGATTTACAAGGATGTGGCCAGGACTCGAGGGCCTGAGCTACAGGGTGGTCAGCTGTTTCTGTGAGTTGTGTCAATATGACTTAATGACCAATCAAGATTGTAGATACATTGGAAATCATTGGCTGTGGAGGCCGTGTCAGTGGATATTTTAAACGTAGAGATATGCACCGATGAATTGTTGTCTGATGCCCCTGTCCCACTTAGGAAACCTGAACAGAAACCTCTGGAGATTTTGCGCCCCACCCAAGGTTTCCATGAGGTTCCCGGAGGTTTTTGTCAGTCTCCCTACCTGCTTCCACTACCTGCAACCACCTGCAACCTCCGGGAACCTCACGGAAACCTTGGGTGGAGCGCAAAGTCTCCAGAGGTTTCCTAAGTGGGACAGGGGCATAAGGTTGCTCATTATCAATGCTTGTGTGAACGTGTGGATGTTGACTTGCGAGTAGTGTGCAACTGAGACGTATTGTCCAGAACAGTTTTGTGAAGAGCTCAATCTGGTAACCATATTCTAAAGTGAGAAACATTATCCACAGAGAGCCAGGTACTTGGGTTTTGCATCAGGCCAAGCTGGAGCTAATAATCTGCAGGAAATATGAGTTCTTGGGCCCGTAACACCATCAGGACTCAACGTGGAAAATAGCAGCTCCACGGAAACTGACAGGTGATCCACAGGAAGAGCAGTTGGAATCGTATCCAACGCCCACAACCTGTCAATTCTTCAGCAATGAAGATCGCCCAGCTAGTTCACAACAAGTATGACCAGAGATGTAATGCTCAGGTTTTATAAGGTGCTGGTAAGGCTGACATTTGGAGTACTGTCAGCCAACATGGGCTCCACATCTGAGGAAGGATGTGCTGGCTCTGGAGAGGGTCCAGAGGAGGTTCACAAGAATGATCCCAGGAATGAGTGGGTTAACCTATGATGGGCGTTTGTCGGCACTGGGCCTGTACTCGCTAGAGTTTAGAAGAGTGAGGGAGGACCTGATTGAAACGTACAGAATAGTGAAAGGCCTGGATAGAGTGGATGTGGAGAGGATGTTTCCACTGGTGGGAGAGTCTAGGACCAGAGGTCACAGCCTCAGAATTAAAGGACGCTCTTTTAGAAAGGAGATAAGGAGGAACTTCTTTAGTCAGAGGGTGGTGAATCTGTGGAACTCATTGCCACAGAAGGCTGTGGAGGCCAAGTCAGGATATTTTTAAGGCAGAGATAGACAAATTCTTGATTAGAACGGGTGTCGAGGGTTATGGGGAGAAGGCAGGAGAATGGGGTTAGGAGGCAGAGATCAGCCATGATTGAATGGTGGTGTAGACTCGATGGGCTGAATGGCCTTATTCTACTCCTATAGCTTGTGACCAATGCAACCCGGCCATTAAAGCAAGATCCCACCCTATTATGTTCGAGGTGAAGTGGTTCTTCACAGAGAGGGAGGGAGAAACACTTCAGATATCTTGGCCAAGACTCTTTGACGTGAATGTCCTTTAGAGATACAACATGGAAACAGGCCCTTCGGCCCATCGAGTCTGCACTGACCAGCGATCAACCCGTACACTAACATTATCCTACACACCAGAGACAATGTTACCATATTTTTACTGAAGCCATTTAACCTACAAACCCTTATGTCTATGGAGTGTGGGTGGAAACTGGAGCACCCGGAGAAAACCCACGCGGGTCACGGGGAGAACGTGCAAACTCCATACACACAGCACCTGTAGTCAGGATCGAACCTGGGTCTCTGGCGCTGTGAGGCAGCAGCTCTACCCGCTGCACCACCTTGCTGTTATTGCACAGCACCGTACCAGAGGCTGGCACTGCCCCAGACTGTAAAGTCCATTCACCAGCCAAACATCAACAAAGGGTAACTCAGCGGGTCAGTCAGCATCTCTCGAGATCCTTCGTGAAGAAACATAAACAATAGGCGCAGGAGTAGGCCATTCAGCCCTCCGAGCCAGCACCCCCATTCAATATCATCCAGAATCAGTACTCCGTTCCTGCTTTCTCCCCATATCCCTTGATTCCGTTAGCCCTAAGAGCTAAATCTAACTCTTGAAAAAATCCAGTGAATTGGCCTCCACTGCCCTCTGTAGCAGAGAATTCCACAGATTCACAACTCTCTGGGTAAAAAAGTTTTTTCTCATCTCAGTCCTAAATGGCCCTTATTCCCAAATTGTGACCTCTGGTTCTGGACTCATTGGGAACATTTTTCCTGCAAAAAGCTGGAATAACTCAGTGGGACAGGCAGCATCTCTGGAGAGAAGGAATAGATGATGTTTCGGGTTGAGACCCTTCTTCAGACTGGAGACGTCACCCATCCCTTCTCTCCAGAGATGCTGCCTGTCCCGCTGAGTTACTCCAGCTTTTTGTGTCTATCTTCGGTTTAAACCAGCGTCTGCAGTTCCTTCCTAACCATTTTTCCTGCATCTAGGCTGTCCAATCCCTTAAGAATTGTATTCAGAACTATGACTTGGCATAGACGTTCTCCTGGTGTGAAGCTGTCTCAACATGCCACGTGACCATGTCAACAATCCCAGGGATGCCACCATTATGACCACGGTCAGGAATGAAGACTAATCTGATAGCAGTAATTACAAAGTCTTCCTGTTATTCCTCAAGCCAAACGTCATGGGAAGAATCCACCTTCCGCGGCACCAGAACACTTCACAGAGTCTTGATCCTGAGAATGTTCATCAAGAAACACAATGGATAGCATCTTCTGATGAATCTGTGGAACTCTCTGCCACAGAAGGTAGTTGAGGCCAGTTCATTGGCTATATTTAAGAGGGAGTTAGATGTGGCCCTTGTGGCTAAGGGGATCAGAGGGTATGGAGAGAAGGCAGGTACGGGATACTGAGTTAGATGATCAGCCATGATCATATTGAATGGCGGTGCAGGCTCGAAGGGCCGAATGGCCTACTCCTGCACCTATTGTCTATGTTTCTATGTTTCACCCGGAGGAGCGAAGAATCGAGGAGCTCAGCTTTAAGGTTAGAGGGGCAACGTTTAAAGGAGATATGGGGGGCGACCTTTTTGCACAGAAGGTGGTGGGTGTCTGGAACGAGCTGCTGGAGGAGGGGGGGAACATTCAGTCTGAAGAAGGATCCTGACCTGAACGTCACCTCTTCTCTCCAGCATTTTGTGTCTGTCTTTGGTGTAAACCAGCATCTGAAGATCCTTCCTACCAATCTAGTTCAGTTCAACTTAGTGATACAGTGTGGAGAGGGGCCCTTTGGCCCACTGAGTCCATGCTGATCAGCCATCAATCACCCTGTACACTAGTTCTATCCCACACACACTAGGGACAATTTACAGAAGCCAATTAACCTGCAAACCTGCACGACATTGGAGTGTGGGAGGAAACCGGAGCACCCGGAGAAAACCCACGCAGGTCATGGGGAGAACGTGCCAACTCCACATATACAGCACCCGAGTCAAGATCAAACCTGGGTCTCTGGCACTGTGAGGTAACGGACCTACCTGTTCACCACTGTCATCACCAAGGTGAGGGAGGAAAGATTTAATAGGAACCTGAGGGGTAACTGTTTTACACAGAGGGTGGTGGGTGTATGGAACGAGCTGCCGGAGGAGGTAGTTGAGGAAGGGACTATCATATCGTTCAAGAGATAATTGGACTGGTAATATGTAGTTTATTATTAATGTTTTATGTGTCATTCCTAACTGTCACTGTGTCATGTCACTTGCGGGCGGAGCACCAAGGCAAATTCCTTGTATGTGAATACTTGGCCAATAAACGATTTCATTCATTCATAGGACAGGTTTAGAGGGATATGGCCAAGTGTGAGCAGGTGGGACTAGTGTGGATGAGGCATGTTGGTCAGTGTGGGCAAGTTGGGCTGAATGGTCTGTTTCCACGCTGTATGACTACCTATG
Organism: Amblyraja radiata; assembly: GCF_010909765.2. NCBI lineage: Eukaryota > Metazoa > Chordata > Chondrichthyes > Rajiformes > Rajidae > Amblyraja > Amblyraja radiata. The sequence goes on from NC_045980.1 coordinate 36,691,182, forward strand.
ACCAATTAATTTCCCTCCACAGATGCTGCCTGACCCACTGTGCTTTGTGCTTTGTTCAAGTCCAGTAACATGTCTATTGCAGCAGATAGCTTGTTGGTTCCATCTGAAGCATCAGAGTGCAAGAACTAGCCGTCAATGTCCAGGGAAGTATCCTCTCTCTTCACTCCAATCCTTCAACTGTTCCACATATTTCTTGCTGCAAGAGGCATTGACAAGTTCATCATCTCAATCAACATTTTGCCCAATTCTCAACTTTCCTTCTCAAGTCAAACGTGTGATATTGAGCCTTTTTGAGGCTGACAGATGGAGTCTGTTAGTCACACGTGGGCCCAGCTCCCTGTTGTGTGTTTACCAAACCTGCCTTCACAGCAGAGAGATCGCTCCCATCCTCCATCACAAACTGTGAGTGAAGCCTACAGTGGGATATTACTCAATCTCAACAATTCAGTACCAATGTAGAGAAATGTTGATCTGTGTACACGCACACACACACGCACACGCATGCACGCATACACGCACACGTACATGCATGCACGCACACACACACACTCAAACACACACTAACACACACACTCACTCACACACACTAACACACATTAATACATACACACACAAACACACACACACTAACACATACACTCTAACACACACACTCTAACACACACACTCTAACTAACACACACACACACATACATACACACACACACACACACACATACATACACACACGTACACATACACACACACATACATACACACACGTACACACACACATACATACACACACACGTACACGTACACACACATACACACACACACATACACACACACGTACACATACACACACACACACGTACACACATACACACACACACACACGTACACATACACACGTACACATACACACACACACTCGTTAGTGATGGTAAATTTGAATCCAGTCTACACACAGACTGTAATTGCATTGAAGTGAAATTAAATTCTGCAGAAACTGATTCAGCAAAAGCACTTGCATTGGAAGTTGTTGAAAGAGAAGCCTTGATGAATGATCTTGGGCTGGGCCTGCTTGTATTCATGTAGCGGTGTTCCCCAGCTGGGCTGGGCCTGCTTGTATTCATGTGTGTGAACAGCCTCCTCTCCTCACACCAAACGTCAGCCGTTGTGGATATTTCTAGTTACATAGACGCTGGGACAGTGACAAGTTGTCAGCCTGAACCTGTGGATGATGTTGCTTTGCCCCAGTCGACATCACTCACTTGCCATCCCATTGGGAATGCAAATTGAAAGATGTGATGCCCGTTCTGTATCTGTGGCAGCTGTGACTGTGCTAACGTCCCTGTCATTTGAAACACAACCCTGTGAATTCTACAACTTAATTTTACTCTAAACTTCGCTGACTTGATCTAAGTCTGGTAAATACCTGCATTCCTAGCCAACCTTGGCCCAATACTGATCGCTTGGGCAGCTTACACCCCAGCGGTATGAACATTGACTTCTCTAACTTCAAGTAGCCTTTGCTGTCCCTCTCCATCCCTTCCCCCTTCCCAGTTCTCCCACCAGTCTGACTGTCTCCGACCACATTTTATCTTTGCTTTGTTGTCAGCTTCTCCCAACTATCAACGATCCACTCTACACTTTCCTTGAGCCTCATCTCTTTTGATGTCTCGTTTTCACACCTTACACTTCCTTATCTCTGTGTCTCCCCCTCCCCTGACTCTCAGTCTGAAGAAGGGTCTCGACCCGAAACGTCACCCATTTCTTCTCTCCAGAGATGCTGCCTGACCCGCTGAGTTACTCCAGCACTCTGTGAAACGTCACCTATCCATGTTCTCCACAGATGCTGCCTGACCCGCTGAGTTACTCCAGCACTCTGTGAAACGTCACCTATCCATGTTCTCCACAGATGCTGCCTGACCCGCTGAGTTACTCCAGCACTCTGTGAAATGTCACCTATCCATGTTCTCCACAGATGCTGCCTGACCCGCTGAGTTACTCCAGCACTCTGAAACGTCACCTATCCATGTTCTCCACAGATGCTGCCTGACCCGCTGAGTTACTCCAGCACTCTGTATCTTTATTTGGAAACCAGCGTCTGCAGTTCCCTGTGTCTGCTACTTAAATGTATTACCGCTTACAATGTCTCTACTTATTCTAATGCGGTATTCTGAACAAATGTTATTTGCATTTGAATGAGTCAAAGTGCGAGCCCCTTTAACCCGCTCCCCAGCGAGTTTGTCTCCTGCCTTTTACAATTCACAGTGGAACACAAAGCTGCTGAACCCATAGAGGTGGGAATAGAATGCGAGCCCTCCAACACTGGGAGAGGCCGTTTGCCCTATTGTGCTGCTGACAGCTCTTTGTACGAGCTCTTCCATCAGTCCTCTCCTCTCTTCTCGTTACGCCGAAGTCTGTTTTGTTTTCAAGTATTCATCAATTCTCGCTGCATTTACATCAGAGCTTTCACTGCCTAGTTACGTGGACGTGCCTGATCTGGCCTCTGGTCCTTTTACTGAATATTATAAATCCACGCCCTCTGGTAGTTCAGCTCCCTGCCTCGAGGAATGGCCTCCCATCCATGACCCTCGTTCCCCCCACAGTCAGAAGAAGGGTCTGGGCACGAAATGTTACCTATCCATGTTCTCCACAGATGCTGCCTGACCCACTGAGTTACTCCAGCACTCTGTGAAACGTCACCTATCCATGTTCTCCACAGATGCTGCCTGACCCGCTGAGTTACTCCAGCACTCTGTGAAACGTCACCTATCCATGTTCTCCACAGATGCTGCCTGACCCACTGAGTTATGGTGCAGCAGCATCTATGGAGCTAAGGAAATAGGCAACGTTTCGGGCCGAAACCCTTCTGGAAATAGGCAACGTTTCGGGCCGAAACCCAGAAGGGGTTCGGCCCGAAACGTTACCTATTTCCTTAGCTCCATAGATGCTGCTGCACCCGCTGAGTTACTCCAGCACTCTGTGAAACGTCACCTATCCATGTTCTCCACAGATGCTGCCTGACCCGCTGAGTTACTCCAGCACCTTAAGAGCAAAGACTTCTGTCATGTGTTTGCAGATTTACACCAAAGATAGGCACAAAATGCTGGAGTAACTCAGCGGATCATAGAAAATATGTGCAGGAGGAGGCCATTCGGCCCTTCGACCCAGCACCGACATTCAATATGATCACGGCTGATCATCCAAATTCAGTACCCTGTTCCTGCCTTCTCCCCCATATCCCTTGATTCCGTTAGCCCTAAGAGCTATATCCAACTCTCTCTTGAATACATCCAGTGAATTGGCCTCCACCGCCTTCTGCAGCAGAGAATTCCACAGATTCACAACTCTCTGGGTGAAAACGTTTTTCCTCATCTTGAGTCCTAAATGGCCGACCCCTTATTCTTAAACTGTGTGACATCTGGTTCTGGACTCCCCCAACATGGGGACCATTTCCCCTGCTTTTAGCCTGTGCAACCCTTAAGAATGTTATATGTTTCAATAAGATACCCTCTCATCCTTCGAAATTCCAGTGAATAAATTGGACAGGCAGCATCTGTGGAGAACATGGATAGGTGACGTTCAGGGTCTGAAGAAGGCTCCTGACTTTTCGATGATGCTGCCTGACCCGCTGAGTTACTCCAGCACTTTATATCAGTTCATTACGCTGGTCGCTATTGTACAGTCGGGTTGTTTATCGAGTTGCTGCAGTAAAGCTACAGCAGGTATGACTGTAATAGTTCTGATCCCAGTACAGATGACAATGGAACACACTTGACTCGTGCATCAATCTGCCCACATCCTCTCCAAACCTCTCTCCCTCCCACCCACAGTTTACTATGTAGCCGAGTGGCGTATCATCGGCAAACTCCACTGCAATCCGGGTCGGCAAATATTGATCGGGATGTCCAGAGTTCCTGATGTCTCATCCCTGGGGATCCCTCAAACCAGTCACTTCTCCATTCATTTAATTAACTTCCAACTCCTGTGAGGCTTCCTTCATTGGCTACGATATATTTGTAGTATGATGGATTATGACCACCCGCAGAATCATTGCTGTTGTGATGTTGTGCTGGCTCTCTAATTGTTTCTGCAATCTTCCTGTCTCCAGTCCTTGCACACAAATATAAAGATAGTGTCATTCTACAGCCAACATGTATACTCTCACATACAGAGCCACTTGTGTCTGCCCTACATGGGAACTAAATAAATGCAGTTCCTCCGACTGTTAATCTATTTATGGCACTTAAAACATCTTCTTTAATTGGGGGCATCAGGTCATAAGGGATAGGAGCAGAGTTAGGCCATTCGGCCCATCAAGTCTACTCAACCATTCAAGCACGGCTGATCTATCTCTCCCTCTTAACCCCATTCTCCTGCCTTCTCCCCATAACCTCTGACACCCGCACTAATCAAGAGTCTATCTATCTCTGCCTTAAATATATCCACTGACTTGTGGCCTCCACAGCCGTCTGTGGAAGTAGTTAGATACAGTAGGAATAAGATATTATTTAATAAATGCAATTTCTAAAGGAAATGCTGGTGTCTGTGTGATCTTGCAGCTCTGAGTGTGATTAGAGTTAAGGGTTTTTAGTTTAGTTTAGAGATACAGTAGGCCCTTCGGCCCACCCAGTCTGTGCCGACCAGCGATCCCTGCACATTAACACTATCCTACACACACGAAGGATACATTTACACCAAGCCAATTAACAATTACAAACCCGCACGTCTTTGGAGTGTGGGAGGGTACCAAAGATCTGGGAGAAAACCCACGCAGGTCACGGGGAGAACGTGCAAACTCCGTACAGACAGCACCCGTAGTCGGGATCGAACCTGGGTCTCCGGCGCTGTGAGGCAGCAACTCTACCTGCTGCGCCACCATGCCAGCCACCGTGATGGGTCAAAATTAATCATCTCTGCTTCTTCTTATCGAGTCCACACATTAGACTAGAAGTTTTTAAGAAGGAACTGCAGATGCTGGAAAATCGAAGGTAGACAAAAATGCTGGAGAAACTCAGCGGGTGCAGCAGCATCTATGGAGCGAAGGAAATAGGCGACGTTTCGGGCAGAAACATAGAAATTAGGTGCAGGAGTAGGCCATTCAGCCCTTCGAGCCTGCACCGCCATTCAATATGATCATGGCTGATCATCCAACTCAGTATCCCGTACCTGCCTTCTCTCCATACCCTCTGATCCCCTTAGCCACAAGGGCCACATCTAACTCCCTCTTAAATATAGCCAATGAACTGGCCTCGACTACCCTCTGTGGCAGAGAGTTCCAGGGATTCACCACTCTCTGTGTGAAAAAAGTTCTTCTCATCTCGGTTTTAAAGGATTTCCCCCTTATCCTTAAGCTGTGACCCCTTGTCCTGGACTTCCCCAACATCAGGAGCAACCTTAAGAATTTTGTAAGTTTCTATAAGATCCCCTCTCAATCTCCTAAATTCTAGAGAGTATAAACCAAGTCTATCCAGTCTTTCTTCATAAGACAGTCCTGACACCCCAGGAATCAGTCTGGCGAACCTTCTCTGCACTCCCTCTATGGCAATAATGTCCTTCCTCAGATTTGGAGACCAAAACTGTACGCAATACTCCAGGTGTGGTCTCACCAAGACCCTGTACAACTGCAGTAGAACCTCCCTGCTCCTATACTCAAATCCTTTTGCTATGAAAGCTAACATACCATTCGCTTTCTTCACTGCCTGCTGCACCTGCATGCCCACTTTCAATGACTGGTGTACCATGACACCCAGGTCTCGCTGCATCTCCCCTTTTCCTAGTCGGCCACCATTTAGATAATAGTCTGCTTTCCTGTTTTTGCCACCAAAATGGATAACCTCACATTATCGGCGAGGCCAAGTGCAGGCTCGGCGACTGTATTGCTGAACACCTCCACTCCTAAACCTACCTGATCTCCCGCTTGCTCAACACTTCAACTCCCCCTCCCATTCCCACACCAGAAATTGGAGGAACAGCACCTCATATTCCGCCTGGGATGCTTGCGTCCGGATGGCATGAACATTGAATTCTCCCAGTTTTGCTAGCCCTTGCTGTCTCCTCCCCTTCCTTAACCCTCGAGCTGTCTCCTCCCACCCCCCCGCCCTCGGGCTCCTCCTCCTCCTCCCTTTTTCCTTCCTTCTCCCCCCCCCCCCCCACCCCCCATCAGTCTGAAGAAGGGTTTCGGCCCGAAACGTCGCCTATTTCCTTCGCTCCATAGATGCTGTTGCACCCGCTGAGTTTCTCCAGCATTTTTGTGTACCCACACTGACCTTTCTGTCCTGGGCCTCCTCCATTGTCGAGAGTGAGGCCCAGCGCAAATTGGAGGAACAGCCTCATATTTCGCTTGGGCAGTTTACACCCCAGCGGTATGAACATTGACTTCTCTAACTTCAAGTAGCCCTTGCTTTCCCTCTCTCTCCATCCCCTCCCCATTCCCAGTTCTCCCACCAGTCTGACTGTCCCCTGATTACATTCTATCTCTGTCCCGCCCCCTCCCCTGATATCAGTCTGAAACATCACCCATTCCTTCTGTCCAGAGATGCTGCCTGTCTCGCTGAGTTACTCCAGCATGTTGTGTCTACCTATGTATAACGTGTTGGCTTGCCTCTAATGAGGAACTTGTGCAGAACCAGTCGCTGATAAATGAATTGCATTAAGATGCAAGATACCTGACAGCAACAAATGATCCAGATGAAGTCATTTAATCAATGTTCACCACCGGCACGGAAGTGGTTGAATAAGCAAAGTAAACTGAGTCAAAGTTGCAACAGATGGAATAAAAACAGATATAAGAGGTCCACCTAGCATTGGAGTAGGAAGGAACTGCAGATGCTGGTTTAGCCTGAAGATAGACGCAAAGTGCTGGAGTAAGTCAGCGGGACAGGCAGCATCTCTGGAGAGGTGGGATGGGTGACGTTTCGGGTCGAGACACTTCTTCAGACTCTCGTTTTGGGTCGATTCAAAACGTCACCCGTTCCTTCTCTCCAGAGATGCTGCCGGTCCCGCTGAGTTACTCCAGCATTCTGTGTCTACCTTCACCTAACATTGGAGGTGCCCGACCAATACACAGGAGCTGGGAACAGAATCAATGGCAAGTGTGGACAGCACTTGGAATCTTGACAAAATGGAAGAGTCTAGGACTAGAGGGCACAGCCTCAGAATTAAAGGACGTTCCTTTAGGAAGGAGATGAGGAGGAATTTCTTTAGCCAGAGGGTGGTGAATCTGTGGAATTCTAAGCCACAGACGGCTGTGGAGGCCACAAGTCAGTGGATATATTTACGGCATAGATAGATAGATTCTTTATTAGTGCGGGTGTCAGGGGATATGGGGAGAAGGCAGGAACGGGGTACTGATTGTGGATGATCAGCCATGATCACATTGAATGGCGGTGCTGACTCGAAGGGCCGAATGGCCTACTCCTGCACCCATTGTCTGTTGTCTAAGGCAGGAGAATGGGGTTAGGAGGGAGAGATAGATCAGCCATGATTGAATGGCGGAGTAGACTCGATGGGCCAAATGGCCTAATTCTGCTCATATCTCTTAGGACCTTAAAATATCCTTAAAAACGGAAAAGAAAACCCGAGTCTTGGCCCCGGCTCCACTCTGTGTTTTGCTTTAGCATCTGTAGGAAGAACAACCACAACACGTCCAACATTACTGGCCAGCGGTGGGACATGTTGGGACTTCCACAGACCACGATGCCAATACTTGTAGTTCCGCTCCAACTTCCAGTGGCGACTGACACAGGTGTGTAATGACTCAGTACACAGGCAGAGCTGGATGTCTTGTGTCTCCATGGACGTGTCGAGTGGCATCTGCTTTTTCACTTGATGCCTTGGACAGGAACCTTCCAGTACAGCATCAAATAACCGCAGAGTTCCAGAGCTTCCTGCTCCGTTCCAAACGTCCTGCAGGTGCAGCAAGCCCCCTCTTGTGTTATTGTTCATTTAGAGTCACACAGTGTGGAAACAGGCCCTTCAGCCCAACACCTCCGTTTTACTAGAATGTTGCCTGGGTTTCAGCAACTAAGTTACAGAGAAAGGTTGAACAAGTTAGGGCTTTATTCTTTGGAGCGCAGAAGGTTAAGGGGGGACTTGATAGAGGTTTTTAAAATGATGAGAGGGATAGACAGAGTTGACGTGGAAAAGCTTTTCCCACTGAGAGTAGGGAAGATTCAAACAAGAGGACATGACTTGAGAATTAAGGGACTGAAGTTTAGGGGTAACATGAGGGGGAACTTCTTTACTCAGAGAGTGGTAGCTGTGTGGAATGAGCTTCCAGTGAAGGTGGTGGAGGCAGGTTCGTTTTTATCATTTAAAAATAAATTGGATAGTTATATGGATGGGAAAGGAATGGAGGGTTATGGTCTGAGCGCAGGTATATGGGACTAGGGGAGATTATGTGTTCGGCACGGACTAGAGGGGTCGAGATGGCCTGTTTCCGTGCTGTAATTGTTATATGGTTATATGGTTACCTCCATACTGCCCCAACTGGCCAACTGCAGCAATGTTGGTTTACACCAAAGATAGACAAAGATATGCCATGCTGTGAGAACGGAGAGGTTGAGAAGGAGTTTCTTCCCTAGGCCATTAGGACTGTAAACGCCTATCTCACCAGGGACTAGCTTTACTGAACCACTCTACTGCTTTTTTTAAAATTGCTGTTTTTTTCCCCCTTTTTCCTTCCGCCCACAATATTTAATATGTAAAAGAATATGTGATTCTGTTCCATTCTGTTTGTTGTTTGGTTGTTTGTTGTATGTCTTTTGCACAAAGTCCGCGAGCATTGCCACTTTTCATTTCACTGCACATCTCGTATGTGTACGTGACCAATAGACTTGACTTGACTTGAGATAGAAGGAGTGGGTCATGTCTCGGGTCGAGACCCTTCTTCAGGGGAAGAACTGCAGATGCTGGAATCTTGAGCAAAACACAAAGTATTGGAGGAACTCAATGGGTCAGGCAGCGTGTGTGGAGGGAAAGGACAGATGACGTTTCGAGTCTGGACCTTCTTCAGTCTGGGAGCGGGGAGATATTTTTGTGTATCCATGTTCTCCACAGATGCTGCCTGACCCGCTGAGTTACTCCAGCACTCTGTGAAACGTCACCTATCCATGTTCTCCACAGATGCTGCCTGACCTGCTGAGTTATGGTGCAGCAGCATCTATGGAGCTAAGGAAATAGGCAACGTTTCGGGCCGAAACCCTTCTGGAAATAGGCAACGTTTCGGGCCGAAACCCTTCCGGGTTTCGGCCCGAAATGTTACCTATTTCCTTAGCTCCATAGATGCTGCTGCACCCGCTGAGTTACTCCAGCACTCTGTGAAACGTCACCTATCCATGTTCTCCACAGATGCTGCCTGACCCGCTGAGGTACTCCAGAAGGGAGTCATGTTTGTTGCCCAGTGCAGTTTCATGCATTAACTGCAGTGTTGCAGGGGCTGCAGCTGCCTGCACTGTGTCCAGTGTGATATATCTTCATGTGTAAAACTCACTGGCCGGCTCCAGATGTGCTGAGGTCAGGCCAAGCATCCCGGGCTGAGGTTTTATGATCTTATCATCTCATTCCAGCTGCAAGGAACAACCAGATGTTACTCACGTTGCCGGTCACAAGTCCATAAGGCCATGGAAGCAGAATTAGGCCATTCGGCCCATCGAGTCTACTCCGTCATTCAATCATGGCTGATCTATCTCTCCCTCCTAACCTCATTCTCCCCATAACTCCTGACACCCGCACTAATCAAGAACTTGACAATCTCCGCTTGAAGATGTTTAGCACGGGAGAACAAGAACAACTTTCTGCGGCAGCAAATGAAAAACTGGGTAAAATCAAATGCTGGAAATCGGAAATAAAAACTGAAAATGCCGGGAATTCAGCAGTTTCTGACGGGATCAGAACCTGTGGGTCGGGATGGTGATTCGCTGTTTAAATGCAGAAATTGTCAGGAGACTGGGAACAATGTTGTACATTTATACCGAAGCCAATTAACCTACAAACCTGCACGTCTTTGGAGTGCGGGAGGAAACCGGAGCACCCGGAGAAAACCCACGCAGGTCACGGGGAGAAGGTGCAAACTCCTTACAGACAGCACCCTTAGTCAGGATCGAACCTGAGTCCCTGGCACTGCGCCACCGTGCTGGCCATGATTGCGTGCAGTGTTCAGCCTGGTTGATAGTCTGTGAGTCTGAAGAAAGGCCTCGACCTGAAATGTCACCCATTCCTTCTCTCCAGAGACGCTGCCTGTCCCGCTGAGTTACTCCAGCATTTTGTGTCTACCTTCGGTTTAAACCAGCATCTGCAGTTCCTTCCTGCACTAGTCGACAGTTTGTTGGCCCTGAAGCACTTGTAAACGTTTTGAGGGCTGTGCAGATTAAATGATGATGTCTCTCACACATCTTCAGAGCCTGGAGGCTGGGAACAAGGTTGGAATAACCAGCAGGTACACGGTTAAATGAAGGAGGAACGTTGCTGGGATTCAACAATTAAAACATCATTAGGCTAAATAAATTGTTGCAGATGTGTTGGCGATGAATGCGTCGTTCAGCTGCTGCCAAACCAGATTGGCTCAGTGTAGGGCCTCTACAGCTCACGGTCTCCACAGACACAGAGTCACACAGAACAAAAAAACAGGCCCTTCGGCCCCATTTATCTATGCTGACCAACATGCCCCATCTACACTACATAGACAATAGGCCAGTTGGCCCTTTGAGCCAGCACCGCCATTCAATATGACCTGCCTCGGCTAGCTCCTCCGGCAGCCCGGAGCTCACCACCCTCTGTGTGAAAAAGTTGCCCCTCAAGTTCCTATTGAATCTTTCCCCCTTCACCTTAAACACCTGTGTCTGTGTGGAAGAGCTGCCAGAGGAGGTCGTTGAGGCAGGAACATTGATAGGAAAGGTGTGGAGGAATATGGGCCAGACGCAGGCAGGTGGGACAAGCTTGTATTCACTGGAATTTAGAAGGATGAGACCGGAACATATAGAAGCATTTAAAATTCTTCTGGAATTGGGCAGGCTAGATGCAGGAAAACTGTTCCCCATGTTGGGGGAGTCCAGAACCAGGGGTCACACAGTTTAAGAATAAGGGGTCGGCCATGTAGGACTGAGATGAGGAAAAACTTTTTCACCCAGAGAGTTGTGAATCTGTGGAATTCTCTGCCACTGAAGGCAGTGGAGGCCAATTCACTGGATGTTTTCAAGAGAGAGTTAGATTTAGCTCTTGGGGCTAACGGAATCAAGGGATATGGGGAATAAGCAGGAACGGGGTACTGATTGGGGATGATCAGCCGTGATCGCATTGAATAGCGGGTCTGGCTCGAAGGGCTGAATGGCCTACTCCTGCACCTATTGTCTATGTTTCAAACTACACACACAGACAGACAGCACCCGAGGTCAGGATCGAACCCGCGTCTCTGGCGCCGCGAGTAGCGGCTCTACCCGCTGCAGACCCACGTTGTAAATGAGTGAGAGCAGGTTTGTTTGTTCAGGAGGTGACTCCACCATGGCTGAGGGTTTGGGGGGGGGGGGGGGGGGGGGGGGGGTGCCTCTGTTCCCTCCTCCTCTCCACCTGAGACCTGGTCCGCCAGGTAATTAATCATCGCTCACCCCAACAGCACGGATGGAAGAGGCTTATTGATGGGAAGTGTTTGACCTCCAGCTGGTTGTGTTAGATTTCCAATTTCCAGCAGTTTGCGAGGGTCGTGTTTGTGGAGGAGTGTGTTAGAGAGAGCGGAGAGAGGGAGAGAGAGAGAGAGAGGGAGAGAGGCTCCGTGAATCAGATCGAAAACATCACCATCAGGTCCCAGAGACATCCATCAATAAACGCCAGCAGGTGCTTGCCTGAAACACCGTGCGCTCGGCATGAATGCTAATACAGAGGGGAGGGGAAGGCTGGGGAGAGGGGGTTAGTTACTGAGACAGCTCCGGGCTGCATGGGCAGTTTTATTGCCAGTTCAACGGAGCAGGCGATTTCAATTGGAGAGGAAAGCGTGCAGGAGGGAACTGCAGATGCTGGCTGAAGCCGAAGATAGGCACAAAGTGCTGGAGTAACTCAGCGGGACAGGCAGCAGGCAGCATCTCTGTAGTCAGAGGGTGGTGAATCTGTGGAATTCTTTGCCTGTGGAGGCCACAAGTCAGTGGATATTTTTAAAGTCGAGATAGATAGATTGTATCATCGGCCGCCCCGCCAACAGTCTGTCTTGTCCTTTGTTGTTTTACTGGATGTGTTAAATGTATGTTTTAGTGTACTTTAGCTTGTTTTATGTTGGGGGGTGGGGGGTGGGGGGAAGGAGGGTTGGGGGAAACTTACCTCGACGGAGATGCAATGTTTTTTCAGTATCGTATCTCCGTCCGCACTGCGGCCTAACATTGAGGAGCTGGCGGCCTCTTGCTGGGGACCGACTTCGGAAGGTCCAACCACGGGAGCCTGCAGGAGTTAACATCGTGGAGCTGGTGGTCTCTGATTAGCGACCGACATCGGGAGCTCCAGGCCGCAGGAGCTTCTACCGCCCGATCACGGGAGCTTCGATCGTCCCGACGCAGGGGCTTCGATCGTCCCGACTACGGATGGTTCCACTGCCCCGAAAGCAGGAGAATAAAGAGGAAGTTACAACTTTATTGCCTTCCATCACTGTGGGGAATATGGGCAATCCACTGTGGTGGATACTTATGTTAACTTTTATGTAGTTGGGTGTCTTGTTCCTATTTTTTAGTATGGCTGCATGGTAAATCGAGTTTCACCTGTACCTTAATTGGGATGTCTGTTTATTGTGACAATAAACAGACATTTGAACCTTTGACAGAGAGTGGTGAATCTCTGGAATTCTCTGCCACAGAAGGTAGTTGAGGCCAGTTCATTGGCTATATTTAAGAGTGAGTTAGATGTGTCCTTGTGGCTAAAGGGATCAGGGGGTATGGAGAAAAGGCAGGTACAGGATACTGAGTTGGATGATCAGCCATGATCATATTGAATGGCGGTGCAGGCTCGAAGGGCCGAATGGCCTTCTCCAGCACCTATTTGCTATGACAGGTGTTATGGGGAGACGGCAGGAGAATGGGGTGAGGAGGGAGAGATAGACCAGCCGAGATTGAATGTCAGAGTAGACTTGATGGGCCGAATGGCCTAATTCTACTCCTATTACATGCCCTTATGAAAGGAACAGATGACGTTTTCAGGTCTGAAGAAGAATCTTGACCCAAAACGTCACCTATTACAAAAATAAACCAAGTACTTAGTGTTAAGCTGCTTCTAAATCTCTGCTCAATTGTGCAATAAATGTCACCAAGACATCTGCCATCACCCAGCTGAGAATGTATGAAGATGCTACAAGAGACCTCTGCTCCTATCACAGACCCTTCCAAATCTCTAGTTTCCCTCTCCCCTGACTCTCAGTCTAAAGAAGGACCTTGAACCGAAACATTACCTATCCATGTTCTCCACAGATGCTGCCTGACCTGCTGAGTTACTCCAGCACTCTGTGAATGAGGGGTGATCTTATAGAGGTGTATAAAATCATGAGAGGAATAGATCGGGTAGATGCACAGAATCTCTTGCCCCGAGTAGGGGAATCGAGGACCAGAGGTCACAGGTTCAAGATGAAGGGGAAAAGATTTAATAGGAATCTGAGGGGTAACTTTTTCACACAAAGGGTGGTGGGTGTATGGAACAAGCTGCCTGAGGAGGTAGTTGAGGCTGGGACTATACCAATGTTTAAGAAACAGTTGGACAGGTACATGGATAGGACAGGTTTGGAGGGATATGGACCAAGCGCAGGGCAGGTGGAACATGTTGGCGGGTGACAATAGACAATAGGTGCAGGAGTAGGCCATTCGGTCCTTCAAGCCAGCACTGCCATTCAATGTGATCATGGCTGATCATCCCCAATCAGTACCCCGTTCCTGCCTTCTCCCCATATCTCCTGACTCCACTATCTTTAAGAGCCCTATCAAGCTCTCTCTCAAAAGCATCCAGAGAACCTGCCTCCACCGCCCTCTGAGGCAGAAGCATTCCACACTCACAACTCTCTGCGTGAAAAAATGTTTCCTAGCTTCCTTATTCTTAAACTGTGGCCCCTGGTTCTGGACTCCCCCAACATCGGGAACATGTTTCCTGCCTCTAGTGTGTCCAAACCCTTAATAATCTTATATGTTTCAATGAGATCTCCTCTCATCCTTTCTAAACTCCAGAGTATACAAGCACAGCCGCTCCATTCTCTCAGCATATGACAGTCCCGCCATCCCGGAAATTAACTTTGTAAACCTACGCTGCACTCCCTCAATAGCAAGAATGTCCTTCTTCAAATTAGGGGACCAAAACTGCACACAATACTCCAGGTGTGGTCTCACTAGGGCTCTGTACAACTGCAGAAGGACCTCTTTGCTCCTATATTCAATTCCTCTTGTTATAAAGGCCAACATGCCATTTGCTTTCTTCACTGCCTGCTGTACCTGCATGCTTACTTTCATTGACTGATGAACAAGGACCCCCAGATCCCGTTGTACTTCCCGAACTTGACGCCATTTAGATAGTAAATCTGCCTTCCTGTTTTTGCTACCAAGTGATAACCTCACATTTATCCACATTAACCTGCACTCTGCCCACTCCCCCAACCTGTCCAAGTCACTCTGCATTCTCATAGCATCCTCCTCACAGTTCACACTGCCACCCAGGCTTTGTGTCATCTGCAAATTTGCTAATGTTACTTTGAATGCCCTTCATCAAATCATTGATGTATATTGTAATAGCCTGCGGTCCCAGCACCGAGCCTTGCTGTACCCCCACTAGTCACGCCTACTATTCTGAAAAGACCCGTTAATCCCTACTCTTTGTTTCCTGTCTGCCAACCAATTTTCTATCCATGTCAGCACTCTACCCCCAATACCATGTGCCCTAATTTTGTCCACTAATCTCCTATGTGGGACCTTATCAAATGCTTTCTGAAAGTCCAGTACACTACATCCACTGGCTCTCCCTTGTCCATTTCCTAGTTACATCTTCAAAAAATTCCAGAAGATTAGTCCAGCATGATGTCCCCTCGTAAAATTCCCTGCTGACTCCGGAACAATCCTGTTACTGCTATCCAACACGTGAGGTTATTACATCTTATGTATTGACTCCAGCATCTTCCCCACCACCCAATATCAGGCTAACTGGTCTATAATTCCCTGTTTTCTCTCTCCCGCCTTTCTTAAAAAAGTGGGATAACATTAGCTACCATCCAGATCCACAGGAACTGATCCTGAATATATAGAACATTGGAAAATTATCACCAATGTATCCACGATTTCTAGACCCACTTCCTTAAGTACCCTGGGATGCAGACCATCAGGGCCCTGGGGATTTATCAGCCTTCAGTCCCATCAGTCTATCCAATACCATTTCCTGCCTAATGTGGATTTCCTTCAGTTCCTCTGTCCCCCCAGATCCTCTGGCCACTACTAGCCTGGGTGTGGGCAAGTTGGGCTGAAGGGCCCTGTTTCCACACTCTGTGACTCATACATATATATACTTATTGTATGCCACACGTTCACATGTTATAAGAATAGAATCGGGCCAATTCGGCCCATCTAGTTGACTGCACCATTCATTCATAGCTGATCTCTGCCTCCTAATCCCATTCTCCTGCCTTCTCCCCATA